>NC_084620.1:22383379-22495879 GCF_033978795.1 Nerophis ophidion
CTAAAGCATTCGACCTTGTCAGCAGAGATGGTCTTTTCAAGCCGCTTGCAAAGATTGGCTGCCCCCCAAAACTCCTCGCCATCATAAGATCATTCCACAAAAACACACAGGGTTCCATCTGTTGGGAAGGAGGAACATCAGAGGCCTTTCCAATCCGCAGCGGCGTAAAACAGGGCTACGTTCTTGCGCCAACCCTCTTTGGAATTTTCTTCTCCCTCGTTCTGTCTACTGCTTTCGGCACATGTTCTGAAGGTGTCCTCCTACACACGAGAGCCGATGGTAAACTTTTCAACCTTGCCCGTTTGCGCTCCAAGACCAAGGTGACCGGTGTCCTCCTGAGGGAAATGCTTTTTGCTGATGATGCAGCTCTAGTATCCCACACCGAGTCCGGGCTCCAGAGGCTGATGGACAGGCTTTCATCTGGCTGTAAAGAGTTTGGTCTCAGCATCAATCTAAAGAAGACCAATGTCATGGGCCAAGATGCTGAAACTCCACTCTCCATCTCTGTCGACAATCAGACTCTGGAATGTGTCAACACCTTTACATACCTTGGATCCGTAATCTCCAGTGACTTGTCACTTGACACAGTGATGGCCAGGCTGTCCAAAAGAATATGGTCGAACAACCATCTATCCACACGCACTAAACTCCAGGTCTACCAAGCCTGCGTCATTAGCACACTGATGTATGGCAGCGAGGCCTGGACCACCTACACCAGACATGAGAAACAACTAAACAGCTTCCACCTGCGCTGTCTTCGCCGCATCCTGGGAATCTCATGGCAGGACAAAGTTCCCAAGATGGAAGTCCTAGATCGTGCGCACTCCACCAGCCTGTTCACCATGCTCAGCCAACGCCGCCTGAGATGGCTTGGCCATGTCCACAGAATGGACCCCAGCCGGCTCCCCAGAGCTGTCCTTTACGGCGAATTGTCAACAGGCTCCAGACCCCTTGGTCGCCCCCGACTGCGTTTCAGGGACGTGTGCAAACGTGACATGAAACTGGCGGACATCGACCACAACAACTGGGAGGAAGCTGCAAAAGACCGCGACGTTTGGAGGTAGACTGTTGCCACAGGAACCCGCCATGCCGAGGAGAAGCATATCTCCCTGTTGCAGGCGAGGAGACTAAAGCGGAAACTGCGTGACGCGGGATCTGCTCCTGTGTCAGAACCCTCCCCATACGTCTGCGCCAACTGCACCAGAGATTGTCACTCCAGAGTGGGGCTGTACAGCCACAGTCGCCGCTGCAAGAAAGAATGAACTCCCCCAGGCGCAACCCATCGTCACTACTGATGGACGCATGCCTATGATGATGCTATGACTGTCACTCACGTCACTCATAGGAATCTGCATACCTTTTATCAAGTGCCCGTTTCTCATCTTCTGTTCTTCTTTTTCTAAACTGATGACATCTGATGGCTTATTTTGGTATTTTACTTTGGTCTATGATGAAGATGAAGACTCGACATTATTAACTTTTTCATTACCTTTTGCCAACACTGTCCATTTGTTCATCAATCAACCAGAGTCACGTGAGTCTCGTCGACGACTGCACAGATTTGCTAGAACATAATTTTCTATAATTTTTCACATAACCCAATTCACACCTAGGTATATATGGGTCTATTTTAATTTAATGAATTAAATACAATGTATTTGGAAGTATTTTATGTTATGGGCTCACTGGACTGGGATCAGTCTATCCCCCGCCCCTCTCTTCCTTAACTATCCCTCCCTGCGGTCGCAAGTCGATCCTCTTCCCCTTGCGGAGGTGATTTTAGAAAAGGAAGAATATTACGCCTTTGTTTTAGAAAAAAAAATTGCCTTACCTTGGAGAAAATGTGGCACCTTCTCTATATAAAATGTGCCACTAATGGAAATGAGCTGTGGTAGTCTAGAAAACTCGCGAGTTTTGCTTTGATAATAATTATTTTTATGGTGCCTGCGCCCTCACACAGATTGTGCCCTGAGCAGTCGCCAACATTGCTCATAGCTAAAACCGACCCTGTGTTATGGAAACAACTACGTCTAATATATGATAATAAATACATACAGAATAGCAGAAGCAAATATGTCTAATATATGATAATAAATACATACAGAATAGCAGAACAAATATGTCTAATATATGATAATGAATACATACAGAATAGAAGATTAATGTACTAAACATTCGGTGTGCTAGTTGACATTGTTATCTTCTGGGAAGTCTAAAGTTTGCCAGTATTACTGAGTGCAACATCAACACAGACATTTGGTGGGCCAAATAATGTGATGGTTCAGACTCAATTGTTGTTTTAGGCAAAATTGTAAATGTTAGTGGCAATTGAAAATGCTTCATGTTCTGATATTTCTACCTGCTTTTCATATACAGCAGTGATGTGTGATACCACAGATTTTCTTTCCGATCCAATACCGAGTAAAATTCAGGCTGGTATTGGGGATACTGATCCGATATTGAAACTTTGTGGAAATATACCTAAGGTGTCTGGTAAAATGTAAGAAATTGTTTTTTTTCAAGTATTGGTGCTCTTGGGAAATCATCTTCAAATGATTTAACTCTGAATGTAGTGTCTCTAAATAGCCTACAATAAAAGTACACACACTTGTTTTATATTATTGAGTGACCTATTTTAATTGCCAGTAATTTTCTACCGCTTTCCAAAATATATTGGTATTAATTATATTAGCGGCATACCACCCAGCCCTACGGCAACCCAATGGCGCCACTGTACTGCAATCCCCACCGTCGTTTTGTTACAGCTTCGCTGTGCAAACCCACGCTTATTCACATGACAAGGGAAGTTGTATCAAAGCCAACCACCAACACTTTATTCCGTCCTTCCAGAGGAGCAGAAGCAAATAAACTTGGACCTGTCATAAATGGCTGCTGAAAGACGACACCGCGGAACGTCTCAAGCTTTGCCGTCCATCAATACCCACAGGTAAGACGTTTTTTTCTTGCAGAAAACATTTTTTTTTTTGTAGCAAACAACAACACAACAGTATCAACATCTCATTCAACTCCCGCTAACCACTCCCCTTCTTCCCTGGCCCTTTATCGGCTGGACCCCATCTTGCCATGTAGTTGCCCGAGATATGCCTATAAAATGATTATCTAATTTGGAACCTACAGAATCAGCATGTCCTCATTGATTTGTGTCAATGAGGTGAGGAAAAGTTGACTTCATGTCCGTCCCTGGCCATTAGGATGTTTCAAAGTGTAAAATATGATCCGCCTTTAAAACAGATGATTTTATTTTGAAAGTATTCAGAATAAACCCTCAACCCGAGGGTTGGACTGCGCCAAGGCTGCCCTTTGTCACTGATTATGTTCGTAACTTTTATGGACAGAATTTCTAGGCGCAGTCAAGGCGTTGAGGGGTTCCGGTTTGGTGGCTGCGGGATTAGGTCTCTGCTTTTTGCAAATGATGTGGTCTTGATGGCTTCATCTGGCCGGGATCTTCAGCTCTCACTGGATCGGTTCGCAGCCGAGTGTGAAGCGACCGGAATGAGAATCAGCACCTCCCAAGTCCGAGTCCATGGTTCTCTCCCGGAAAAGGGTGGAGTGCCATCTTCGGATTGGGGAGGAGACCTTGCCCCAAGTGGAGGAGTTCAAGTACTTAGGAGTCTTGTTCACAAGTGGGGGAAGAGTGGATCGTGACATCGACAGACGGATCGGTGCGGCGTCTTCAGTAATACGGACGTTGTATCGATTTGTTGTGGTGAAGAAGGAGCTGAGCCGGAAGTCAAAGCTCTCAATTTACCGGTCGATCTACGTTCCCATCCTCACCTATGGTCATGAGCTTTGGGTCATGACCGAAAGGATAAGATCACGGGTACAAGCGGCCGAAATGAGTTTCCTCCGCCGTGTGGCGGGGCTCTCCCTTAGAGATAGGGTGAGAAGCTCTGTCATCCGGGAGGAACTCAAAGTAAAGCCTCTGCTCCTCCACATCGAGAGGAGCCAGATGAGGTGGTTCGGGCATGTGGTCAGGATGCCACCCAAACGCCTCCCTCGGGACAAAGTGGCTGGGGAGAGGGAAGTCTGGAATTCCCTGCTTAGGCTGCTGCCCCCGCGACCCGACCTCGGATAAGCGGAAAAAGATGGATGGATGGATGGAAGTAATCAGAATAACTTATTTTATGTATGTGCCTGACATCCTAAGCAGTTAAGGCAGTGCCTCATTGAGACCAGTTAACTCTTTATCAAGGAAGTGAATGACGACTGTGCTAAATACAAAGCTGGAAAATATGGTGAAGAGACCCGCAATGCCTAAAATATATTTTGATCCCAACTGTCTCAAGTTCTGGAACTGGAAGTAAATGTAGACAATGGCGATGCAACGTGTGATGGGAGATTTGCTAAATTAAACATTGTGGAGACGGCTCTTTGTATATTTAGCCCAGTTATGCGGAACGGCACCGACATGACACATTGACTTGAATAAAAACAGAGTGCGCTGCTGTGAAAATTCGGCGTCAGAGTTGACAGCGGCCAATGTATGTCCAAGGTACCACGGTTCATGCCACAATATAGACAATGCTACTAGTGAACACATGAGCACTTTTTTAGATGACATCTACCATTAAATATATGTTTTTTCATGTTTCCTGTCATTTTATTTACCAACACCAACGTCTTTGTCGTTTCACATTTTTATCCCTTGGCGTTGTATTTTTACAACTCGCTAGGCCACATCACGCTTGTCTTGGTCGGCGCCATCTCCTGTCACACTGGATGCAACAAACAAGCTTGGCGTGAAACCACTTCTTCTAGCAATGCATTAGGTTTAAAGACAAAAATACTGTATGCCTAAGAGGAAGATATTTCTCTTCAAACTGATGCCTGACTTGTGGCACTATTAACCCAGTCATGTCCAAACTGCGGCCTGGGTATCGTTTTTGGTTCCGCAGCTTGTTTTTTATCGGCACTTTGCATTTTCTAAAAAATAAAATAAATTAATGTATAATGTTAGGTACAACATTACTTCGTCTGGTGAAGATAAACAAATATAAAGTAGCCGCAGCATCCTTCAATTTTTCTGTATTTTTTAATCTGCCCTTATTGGAAAAAGTTTGGACACCCCCGGTCTGGTCATATTTAGAAAAAGAAAAGCTGCTGTCTGCAGCAGCAAATCGATGCTAATAACATTCTCTGAAGGGCTCGCCACTGTTACTAATCCAACACTGCAATATTCCGCTCAAAGAGGAACTAATGCTAATCTAATGGCTGTTAAGCCATAATGAGTCTTGCTTGCTTCTTTGCGTCGGGGCCGTTAAAGGAGGTCCTGTTTAGACTGCTGTGGTCGCCTTATCATTACATGCTCATCATTACTGCTGCTAATCTGTTCTGCTGACTGCACACACACACACACACACACACACATGAATATTAATGCCTTTCCAGCATGATAGCTTTCTGTGTGTGTGAGATACTTGCTTACTGTCTGTGTGTTGCCAAGTGAGACAGCTGACTTTCTTGTTTCATTTTATGTTGCAAAGCACAAAAAAGAAATAATCGTTTTTTAAGCGAAATCAATAGAGAGATTATCCCCAAAATTAGATTTGGAAAAGCTTTGAGTGCGAACGCAAAACTTGGTGCAGCAAAAAAAAAAAAAGCCTGAAGGTCAAGGATGGAGTGTGTGGGTGTTTGTTTGTAAATTGCTCACTTTTCAGTATGCAGCAGTCGTCCAAAAGTTGTGAAGAGTATCAAAAGAATTCATCTGTAATGTGGTACCAGTGGCGGCTGCTGGTCTTTCAAGTAGGGGAAGCTCATGTTCAGTTATTTTGTTAACACAAATAAAGTCTCCAAGTGTCTAGATTTTACAATGAAAATTTGAATTAATATCAACTCTGAACAACAGAATAAGACTTAAAAAATGCTCTGGCAGTGGTTTATATGATATATTAATAGCTCATTTTGCTGTTCACCCAAAAAAGGATTCAGCCTCAGACAGATCATTCAATCATCATGCAGAAGTTTAGCGTCCGCTTCCAGAGATGCCGAGCGTCCGATGGGCGTCCATTTATCCAGTGACTATCCAGTTTGGCTGCAGTAGAACAACCCACTCCGGTGTAGACTAATGGGGATCCTTAATAAACTAAAATAAACTAAACTAAACTAAAACTCTGCTCCCCCATTGAAGTCAATGGACTCTCAGCTTCAACACTGTTTAATGCACATGAATGAGAAGAAAATCAACAGAGTAGCTGGTTCTGAACAAAAGTTGAATGCCTTCTAGTGCATATTTGGTAAATTTAATGTAAACTCAAAAGTAAGTATTTAAACATTTTATTTTTCTTATATTTTAGCGGAAGCTGTTTACTATTCAGCTGATCCAGGTGCCTTGAGTAAAGATTGTCTGCAGGCGTGTAGGGGGCGGAGGGACTGGAATAATATGGATGGATGGATTAACGTTCGGAACCAACTGACAAGTGTAAAAAGAGGGACGACTGTATTGTATTTGGCAGAATGATCGTCAAGTAATATACTGTAATATATTTGATCTGGAGATAATGCTTGTTGGTAAATATTTTCTGTTGACTTAAACTATGGTGGGACATATTGGTTTGCATAGGAGTAATAATTATTCACGGATTTGTATTATGGACATGGTCTATGTAACAGGGTCATGGTCATTATTTGGGACATCCCTACATAAGGAGACATATCATCTTTGATATAGGAACATATTTACAATTTATGCGGACGTCATACTTTTTGGCATGTAATATTTTTTGTGGACATTATCAATGTTGGGACACTTTTGCATAGATGAACTCAACACTTGTTGCAATGTATTTGCATTAGAAGACCTTCCAGGACATAATATAAGGAAACAGTTATGTAAAGTAAATGCATGAGGGCATTTTGTGATATGGAGATCATTGTTGGGCATTTTGACACAAGAGGACATTGTTGCTTTACATTTATAATTTAGTGTCAACACTGAGGTGTGTAATTCTTCCTATATAACATCATTGCTCAACGCTACCACCATAAAAATGTTTTTTTTAACAGTGTTTGTGTCCTCTGAAACCCAGCAGGGAAGCAGTTCAAATTGTTTTCCATCTTTGGAGGAAAAAAAGAAGGCGTCATTACGCAGGATATGTCGTGTGTACGGGCTGGATTTCTCTTAACAGCTGAAGCGCACCATTTGCTGTTGATGATAGAGAAGCTTTCTGGAGGCGTCTTCTTTTCAAGCGTGTTTTTGTGTCATTTGCATACATTTCTAGGGCCCGCATGAGAACATCTTTGCTAATGACAGCGCAAGTGGAGCGCAAAAAAATATGCATATATAGCTCTTTAGACGCCGTTTCTGAATGTCCTGTGTCCTCTGATGCAGACTCTAACCCCTGACCTGCCAACACGAGTGGGGGATTTGCACGTTGAGATCCAAACATTCCAAATACTTGGATTTTTTCAACTAAATAGTTTGGGAAAGGGGGCCTGGCCTTTTCCATTCACTGTCAGTCTTATTTTGTATATTACAGAAAACCGGTGTGCTTTACAATAGATATTTGATTTTGGTCATTTAATTTTGTCAGTTACAGGAGCACTCTGCCGTTTTTATGGATCTTCTGCACAAAAATAAATGAATAATCAAAAATCATCTCTCTGATAGCATTTTAGTGTTTTTAAGGATCTGTTGCAAAAACGTAAGTTGCTCACATATTTTCTGAAATCGCGGGCCACCTGTTGAGTAACCCAAATGCTGAAAAAGAAAGGACCTAAAATACAGCCTTGTGGAACATCACTAATATAACTAAACACGCTTAACAAATGACTGTATCGAAAGTAAAAATTCCACAGCAACACCTTAGTTACATAAATTACATTACAAAAAAAATTGTAACTTCCAAAAAAGAGGGGACTTAAAGGGTTGCCTTGAGAAATGCCCCAGTTATGTAAATCACAATTTTGGACCCAAGTGTTCGTTGTTTGTTAGCAAGGTTAAATGCCAATGCAAGGATCTGCCAATGTGTTTACAGTTGTCCATGTTCTAGTGTTTTTAGGAATTTGCTGCAAAAAATGTTTGTCTCCCAAGGTTTGGCATGAGCTTGTGGGACTGGTATGAACTCATTCTTAGGCCGGATTTGGCCCCCGAGCCGCCACTTAAATGGTCTAAATAGCATTAAGCGTTTGACATTGCGGCATGATGGCCATCGTAGAAAATTGCCTGAAATCGGTCATGTTCTTTTTTTAATGGGATGGAAATGTTTGGAGCGCAAAGACAAACTAATGAACAATGAGAGGACTGTGCAGAGACATTTGAAGCAGGTCACTGCCTTTAATGCATCAACATTTCTTGCAGGAGCTTGCATGGGAAGGTTTTTCTTTTTTTCTTTATTATGTGAAGTTCAAAGTTGCAGAGAAACCACGGGACTGCGGATTCCCACCTGCATGCATACGCACCGGCAAATTGTGTCATGAGACCCTGGCCTCAGTTCAAAGCGCATCCCTGTTCAAAGAGGAATCTGATTTAATTTTCACCTCGACGAGTGTAAGCGTTATCGAGGGAGAGCCACGCCCTTTTTTTGGAGCCCGGGAAGACACTTTTCCATCCATTAAGAAGGATTTCACACTGCTTGGCCTTGCATTAGCCCAGCCAGGTCACGGTGGTTCATACCTTTTTTAAAAATGTCCATTTTCTCTCGCCTGGCTCGCCTACTGATGTCCAACATGTTCCGTCATCTAAAACCTGCTGTCATTTTCCCACTTTTTAAAGGACTTTCTCTCCCTAGGCAGTTTTTAGAAGCTCCAAAACCTTTTAAGTCCACATCGAGTAGACCTGCACCTTTTTAAGCCATCAGCCTGTAATACCTGTGGATTAAAGCAGCAATGTAAGAATCAGAATTAGTTTTATTGGTGTCAGAGTTAGTTTGTGACGAACCCCAAAATGCAGCGAAGGAGGCAGGCATAGAATAGGAAAACATGATTTAATTAAAATAATGGAATAAGGACAAACAAAAGGGTACTAAAAAGGACATGCACGAGGCGGATAACAAACTAAAAGAGCTAGCATGAGAGCTAAAAGATAACGAGCCTAGTGTGGAAGCTAGCAGGTATCGAGCAGGAAACAGAAGTCGTACTTGTAATATGAAAACAAACTGGAAGCAGGGAACAAAAAACAGTAATCTACAAACATCTAACGAATATAGCTTACCGCTATGCTGCAATGACAAGCCCAGTAGGAACGACAAGTAGAACTGATATTGACACGACACAACAGGAGCGACAATACAGAAGAGACAATAACCGGGCACTGACTGGAGGACAAAAGCAGGTAAAAATAGGAGTGGGCTGATTGACACCAGGTGTGGCCAGGTGCCAATCAGCCGCAGCTGAGGGGAAACAGCGCTCAAGGAGAAAGACAGGAAACCAACAAAATAAGAGCGCTGACAGGTAATACTACACACACAGAGGAAAAAACTAGAACACAAACAAAAAGTCAGGGGCAAGCCTGACAATTGGTTAAGTATGATATACACACAAAGAAATTGACTTGGTATGATGCTCTCTTTGCTCAATGCAAGAAACAAAGAAAACGTAACTACTACGAAAGATCAAAATTATGCATTAAATGACAGCTTTTAAATGACAGTTCCTAAATAACAGTATATTGATGTTGTGATTGTGAACCTGTATAGTGAAGTTGTGGGCCACATCTTTTTTGTTGTTTTAGCATTGACGATAACATTCTTAGTGTGTGTATATTTACTATATACATTAATTGGATTGCACAGTTATTTTTGTTCATTTGCTTTTAACTGCAGTGCCTTAAAAGGCATTTCTTCTCCTCACCTTTCAGGGGAGACCTGCACAAAAATAGAACCAATTGTGATAACTTATTTGTTTGCATGTCAGTCACCTACTAGCAGTGTTAATGTAATGTAGTCAACTTCAAGTGTAGTTTAGTGTAATGTTTATGGAAAAAATGTACTGTTATTGACATGAATAATGTTGGGATCTTTTGCTAACTATTTATATGGCAACCTATTCAGAGTAGCTCGGAAAAGAGTCTGAAAGTACACATGCATTTATTAATAAGACATGACCAGAGGTGGGTAGAGTAGTCAAAAATTGTTCATGTTAAAATAAGAGTACAGTTATGTTAGATCACTGGTTGTCAAACTTTTTTCACCAAGTACCACCTTAGAAAAAACTTGGCTCTCCAAATACCACCATAATGATTAACATTAAAATACAGTGTAGTAGGCCAAAGTATTTATTAAAAACAAGGCATAGGTGTTACTTAACAAGTATACCTGTTATTTTTGGCCACAGTAAAATTACACACAGTTTGAACAGTAACACTGTTTGAATATAGGAAAATAAAACACTGCGTACTGTTATGATCTGCTGCCCGGATTGTATTATGATTTAGATTTTTGAGTCTGTTTGTGTTTTCTGTTAGTTTTGGACTCCTTTTGTTATTCTTTGTGCACCTGTGAGTTAGTTTCATCACCATAGTAACTCATTATTTTCACCTGCCGCTTGCTCCTGACGTGCACCTGTTTTGTGATTACTGTCATTATTTAGCTTGCCTTATCCCGTCAGTATGCCTTGCTTTCTAATTTGTCTTTGAAGAACACGTAACGACTTCTGTTTTCCTGCTCGCTACCCGCTAGTTTCCACGCTAGGCCCTTTTGTTTGGCTAGCTTCCATGCTAAGCATCTTTTGTTTTCTAGCTCCCATGCTAGCTCTTTTGGTATTGTCAAAGTCTGTTTTTATTGCTTGAATAAATCATTTCCTACCTGCACACTGTGTTTGAAGCTCGTCTGCATGCCTGGGAGAACGAAATCCGCATCACGATGCCATCAACTCGTTACAGCGTACTACTAGAGAGCCATTGCCTGCAAACCACGTAACACAGTTTGAGAATTACTGCTTCAGAGTAATGTGACTCAAATATATGTAAAAAGTAGTCATCCAAATAATTAATTGAGTAAGAATAACTAACTATTCCGTGAAACGGCTACTCAAGTATTGAGTAACTTGTAAGGAACTTGTGATTTATTTAGTAACGAATAGATATTTTTTAATGGTTCTTTGACTACTACTAAAACTGTAGTTGGTGTTTTTGTGCGCGTGGGTCCGTGTAGTGGAAAAAAAATAAAATCATACATAATTCACTGCAACGCGTTTTCTCTAGTTGGAAGTTGGAAGCTTAAATGTGACACGAATGACAGCACAAGACATAAATGTGATTTTTCCTAATTTGTAAGCAAACATTTTAGATTTGTGCTGCCTTGTCAGACGTCATGTAACTTTTTACAGTGAGTACGTTTCCATGCTCTAAATTAGTTTTATCCGTCAAATAATCCAAATTTGTGTATTTTCACAGTTACATGTAAAGTTTTAGTCTCAATGCTCTTTCTCTGGTGTGACTGTTAGCCATACGCAGCGTGCCTCTTGTATACTAAGGGGGGATTGTGGTCATTTTAGCTTGTTTAACGATGTGAGAATGTAAATACAATAGGAAAAGACAATGCTTCCTTCTAATAGCGCTAGTAACTTTCAAGCTCCGGATCTAACAGATAAGTACATGCTTTTTGTTGTTGTTGGTAATATGTTCATGTGTTTAAATTACACATTTGTTCTTTATAGAAATTATTCAGTAAATTATTTGTAAATGCTGTTTTACCGTTGATATTTCAATAACGTTGTCAACATTGTTGTGTTTGGGCGTTTAATTTGTACATTACAAGGTAATATATGAATAACGATGTTGTGGATAATTTGAACGAATAGGATCGATGCTGTCTTACAGTCATGTATTTGTTTTTGTCTATTGACTAACGAAACATACATGTAATATTTTTACTCTGTATTACTTATAATACAGGGTTAAATATATATATATATATGTATGTATGTATGTATGTGTATCTATATGTATGTATGTATATGTATCTATATATATGTATATATGTATGTGTGTGTGTGTGTGTCATAAAAAACACTGTACATTTAACAGTAAAATTTGGGCAACCAAACTGCCAATTTTTTCAGTAAAAAAGTGTACTGTTTTGTTGTAAAAAAAAATAAAAATGCTGTATATTTGACACCTTTCTTTAGAATACAAAAATCAAAAATTGACTAAACCACAATAGTAGGCTAATTTACAAAACATGCTGCATTTGGGTTGTTGATAGAAACTTGAACACTTGTTTTCTGTCACTTCAAGACACGGCATGAAAAACAACAGTACGGAGACCGAGTCAAAATGCAATAAAATTCTAACCTTACCTCAAAACCACAGCAAGATGAAATTAAAACACACCTAATGAACCCAACAGAGTTGTGGTCCAAAGGCACCTGCTGTGACAAGCAGACAACGAGAAATTACAGATTTTATTTCTAAATTCATGTGTGCTGAGATGACCTAGTATACACTGTTGAAAATTAATTGCTTGTACTCACAACCAACTTTTTATTTAATTATCTCATATAAAATGTATTTTTAGATACAGTAAAAGAAAAATGCATTTCGTGTGTATATACTGTATATAACAATGAGTCTCAAATTGTGGTACATGTACCACGAGTGATATGTGAGCGCTATCTAGTGGTATGCCAAATAATCACTTAATTAAATATTGAAACACAGTATTACTTTTCAAGACTGTCTGTAATGTCACAGTGGCCAAAATATTAATTATATTTTTTAAATAAAACCACAACCTTGTTTTTAATGAATTCATAGGCCTACTACGCTGCCGTGGTTTAATGTTGGTCATTATGGTAGTTCGGTGGTATGATGGAAAGCCGAATGTTTTCAGTGGTGGTACTTGGTGAAGAAAGTTGAGAACCACTGGTATGCAGTATAATAGTAAAACATTTTGGTTATCGGACATACATGTTTTACTTGTTCGATTCTACTGTAATATCAGTTATAATGTCAAGCAGCTTTAAACTTCCATTAGTATAATTTTGTCTAAAAGAGTTGGTATTGCGTCCAACGGTCCTCCCTGGCTTGTGTTGACAAGGAGTGTAATAAATGATTGTAAACAGTGTGAGACAATACAACAAACATGCCCAAAAAATAAGTACAACCCGAGCCAGTAGAAATGACCGTACCCCCAAGAGTGTCCCCTAAAAGTGACGCCTCTGCAGAAAAGAGCGGAAAGTGAATGAGTACCCCTCCTTCTTTGCCTTTATTGAGGCAGCTGCACCCTTTGACCTCTACGCTTGTGGAATGTGTGTGTGTGTGCATGGAGGGAAGGAGGGATGGTGGTGAATTTGGGAGATGGAGGGGAGGGAGGGGTGGCGAGGACAAAAGCTGTCATGGCGGAACAATGAGCATGGAGAATGGTGTGTGTCCATAGAGCCACTGAGCCGTGTTAGTGTGCGAACTGGGCAGGGAGAGGGCACACTGGGGGTAGGGGGGGTTGTGGATTAAAAAAAACTAGAGCGTGAGGAAGATGAGGATGAGGAGGTGAAAGAGGCACGCAGAGGCTATTTGTTTAGTCGAGCAAGACTCCTAAATACTTAACTTCCGTTGCCAAAGGAAACAGAACACAAGGCCCAGTACTGGGACTGTGCGTGTGTGCGTGTGCGTGCGTGCGTGTGTATGTGTGTGTGTGTGTGTGTGTGTGTGTGTGTGTGTGTGTGTGTGTGTGTGTGTGTGTGTGTGTGTCAAGCATACCAAAAAGGGGCCCTGTCGCCTTACACACTGTACCAATGACATCACTACGCCTTTAAATTGCCACATTCACACAGACCTGTTTCGGTTGATGTGTGTGCGTATATTTCTAGCAAAGCAACTGACCAAAGACAGAGGACGTACTAAAACTCGACCATTGGCTCGTTTGTTTGTCCGATCACTTCCCAACACTGCCGCTCTACTGCGGTTTTCCTCATTTTGTGGATTATTTCCAGTCTTTGAGGGGTGTTTATTTTTGCAAGGCATTAATTACTTGCAAGAGGAGCGATCGCAATAATTGAATTACACGTCATTATGAGAGGCTACAGGAAGGCCTACAAATGTTCCATGTTCAAGTCCTCTTCTGGCAAAAATGGAAGAGGTGGGCCAGGGTTTTGCATGCAATGGTAATGGACATGTGCAATTTAACAGAGGCAGAAATTTAAATGTTTTCAACAACAACCGAAACATTTTATACATGGATTGAAAATAATCCAAAGGTTATAACCCACGTCTGTATTACGCAGGTGAGTAAGCATTCACATGTTTTGTCTTCCCGTAATGACTTGACCACATTGAGCGTGTGCATGGAATCATTCAGTGCTCCGGGTTACCTCTCCCAATTGCGCCAAAAGGAAGTGGACAGAAGGACGGATTAGTGCGCACACACTAGCCAAACGTGCAAAACTTTTGGCATGCAGTGGGCCCAGGCACGTTACGAATGTCCGAGTGTGTTCACAAAAATGTGAATGCTCAGAATCACTAATGTATCACACTTAGTCACACGCATGCACGCACACACTGTATAGTAGTATTTATTCTCCATCTGGTTGTGTTAGTTGTGGTAAGTACTCAGCAATGGTGGGAGTGCAGTGAAGTGGTGCAGGTTAAGAAGTTTGTCTGGGTCACACACAACACTCTAGCCTCTCTCGTGAAACAGGACCACTTAACTGCATGCAGCTCACACAACACCCCTCAAAAATGACTTATATTATGGAAACAAAATTAATGCACACTCACGTACTGTATATATGCTTAAACACACACTGCATAGTAGTTAATGCATGAACATGGAAACAAGTGCATGCGAATTTGCTCCTATATACAGTGCACACCTAACACATTATGTATGCACCCTTGCATTGGCAGGGGAGATACACACTCAACTGTTAGGTGACACAGACACACACAATGGCATTTAGAGTGTCCCACCAACATACTTGCCAACCCTCCCAGATTTTCCGGGAGACTCCCGAAATTCAGCGCCTCTCCCAAAAACCTCCCGGGACAAATTTTCTCCCGAAATTCAGGCGGAGCTGGAGGCCACGCCCCCTCCAGCTCCATGAGAACCTGACTCAGCAATGTTGTGACCCTCTTAAACAGGACAATACTTCCATCTACTGTAGATAGAATAGAATGTAAATATATTCTACGTATATTCTGCATTTAAGTGCAGTCAAGGGACATGCATTAGGGAGTCTGTTCTGAAGCCCACAGTAAAAAGACGTAACTTCATCACGTCGCCTGGTTATTGACTCCAACCCAAAATATTACACCGTCGACGAGCAAAATAAAGAAATACGTTTGCAAGTTCCAGATCGAATGGAAACAATAATTTCAGTTTATCCAGGAGAGTCCAAAGGGTAAGGGGTTTGTTGCCTATAAATTTTGTAGAACAGACTTTTCCATTGAACACGGCGGTCGAACGGCTATACTCAGCCATGAACGGTCAGCTAAGCACAAAGCGTCCGCAACCCAGTATTATGAGCCACCTCACAAAACGGAGACCCGATGGTGTAACTCATGCTGAGACAAAGATGCCTATGCTGATAGCTGGAAGCAACATCCCATTCTCATTTGCGTATGTCTACAACAAATCTGTGATATATGTTCCCGGATTCGGAGATCGCTCGCCAATACGCAAATGGCAGAACAAAGGTTACTCAAATAGTGAAAGGTAAGTGTTGTTTTTTTTGTTTAGTAACCAGCAAGCACAGTACAGTAAGTAGAACTATGTTTTTATTACTGTGTATTTGATAGGTGCCGTCGGAAATTCAACTATTTCTTTTATTTATATATATAATAAAATAAATATATATAGCAATAATTCACTAAGTCAAGTATTTCATACATACATATATATATATATATATATATATATATAAATAAAAGAAATAGTTGAATTTCCGACGGCACCTATTAAATACACAGTAATAAAAACACATCCCACGGGTGTGCAGACTAATTGGGAACAGGTGGGTGTCATGATTGGGTATAAAAACAGCTTCCATGAAATGCTAAGTAATTCACAAACAAGGATGGGGCGAGGGTCACCAATTTGCAGGCAAATTGTCGAACAGTTTTAGAACAACATTTCTCAATGAGCTATTGCAAGGAATTTAGGGATTTCACCATCTACGGTCCGTAAAATCATCAAAAGGTTCAGAGAATCTGGAGAAATCACTGCACGTAAGGGATGATATTACGGACCTTTGATCCCTCAGGCGGTGCTGCACCAAAAACCGACATCAGTGTGTAAAAGATATCACCACATGGGCTCAGGAACACTTCAGAAAACCACTGTCAGTAACTACAGTTGGTCGCTACATCTGTAAGTGCAAGTTAAAACTCTACTATGCAAAGCGAAATCCAGAAACGCCGCCGGCTTCTCTGGGCCTGAGATCATCTAAGATGGACTGATGCAAAGTGGAAAAGTGTTCTGTGGTCTGACGAGTCCACATTTCAAATTATATTTGGAAACTGTGGACGTGGTGTCCTCTGGCGCAAAGAGGAAAATAACCATCCGGATTGTTATAGTCGCAAAGCCAGCATCTGTGATGGTATGGAGGCGCATTAGTGCCCAAGGCATGGGTAACTTACACATCTGTGAAAGCACTATTAATGCTGAAAGGTCCATACAGGTTTTGGAGCAACATATGTTGTCATCCAAGCAACGTTATTATGGACGCCACTGCTCATTTCAGCAAAACAATGCCAAGCCACGTGTTACAACAGCGTGGCTTCGTAGTAAAAGAGTGCGGGTACTTTTCTGGCCCGCCTGCAGTCCAGACATGTCTCCCATCGAAAATGTGTAGCCCGTTGTTGTCGTATTTTACGCGTCATAAGACCCCGGACTGTTGAACAATTTAAGCTGTACATCAAGCAAGAATGGGAAAGAATTCCACTTTCAAAGCTTCAACAATTCCTCAGTTCCCAAACGTTTATTGAGTGTTGTTAAAAGAAAAGGTGATGTAACACAATGGTGAACATGCCCTTTCCCAACTACTTTGGCACGTGTCGCAGCCATGAAATTCTAAGTTGTTTATTATTTGCAAAAAAATAAAGTTTATCAGTTTGAACATCAAATATGTTGTCTTTGTAGTGCATTCAATTGAATATGGGTTGAAAAGGATTTGCAAATCATTGTATTCCGTTTATATTTACATCTAACACAATTTCCCAACTCATATGGAAACGGGGTTTGTATTTATACACTCAACAATAACACAAACACAACTTTTTTGTTCATATTTCGATCAGGCTGAACTCAAAGATTGTTCTGCAAACACAATAGGCCTATATGTGTGTGCCTTAGGCCAACCACTATTTGATATGCAGTTTTATCATACTGCACAATGGCACATTGCATTATAACTGGTAAACTGGTAACCTGGGAACATGACTCATTGTACATGTTGGATCTACAAACCCCTTTTCCATATGAGTTGGGAAATTGTGTTAGATGTAAATATAAACGGAATACAATGATTTGCAAATCCTTTTCAACCCATATTCAATTGAATGCACTACAATCAAAAGATAATTGATGTTCAAACTCATAAACTTTTTTTTTTTGCAAAACATTATTAACTGAGAATTTCATGGCTGCAAAACATGCCAAAGTAGTTGGGAAAGGGCATGTTCAAAACTGTGTTACATCACCTTTTCTTTTAACAACACTCAATAAACGTTTGGGAACTGAGGAAACTAATTGTTGAAGCTTTGAAAGTGGATTCTTTCCCATTCTTGTTTTATGTAGAGCTTCAGTCGTTCAACAGTCCGGGGTTTCCGCTGTCGTATTTTATGCTTCATAAAATACATTTTCGATGGGAAACAGGTCTGGACTGCAGGCGGGCCAGAAAAGTACCCGCACTCTGTTTTTATGAAGCCACGCTGTTGTAACACGTGCTGAATGTGGCTTGGCATCGTCTTACTGAAATAAGCAGGGGCATTCATGACAAAAACGGCGCTTAGATGGCAGCATATGTTGTTCCTAAACCTGTATGTACCTTTTAGTATAATGGTGCCTTCACAGATGTGTAAGTTACCATTGCCATGGGCACTAATGCACCCCCATACCATCACAGGTGCTGGCTTTTGAACTTTGCGTCTATAACAGTCTGGATGGTTCGCTTCCCCTTTGATCCGGATGAAACAATGTCAAATATTTCCCCCAAAAATTTGAAATGTTGACTCGTCAGACCACAGAACACTTTCCCACTTTGCATCAGTCCATCTTTGATGATCTCGGGCCCAGAGAAGACGGCGGCGTTTCTGGATGTTGTTGATATATGGCTTTCGCTTTGCATAGTAGAGCTTTAACTTGCACTTGCAGATGTAGCGACCGACTGTATTTAGTGACAGTGGTTTTCTGAAGTGTTCCTGAGCCCATGTGGTGATATCCTTTAGAGATTGATGTCGGTTTTTGATACAGTGCCGTCTGAGGGATCGAAGGTCACGGTCATTCAATGTTGGTTTATGGCTATGCCACTTACGTGCTGGGATTTCTCCAGATTCTCTGAACCTTTTAATGATATTATGGAACGTAGATGTTGAAATCCCTAATTTTTTTTGCAATTTCACTTTGAGAAACGTTGTTCTTAAATTGTTTGACTATTTGCTCACGCAGTTGTGGACAAAGGGGTGTACCTCGCCCCATCCTTTCTTGTGAAAGACTGAGCATTTTTTGGTAAGCTGTTCCCAATTAGCCTGCACACCTGTGGGATGTTCCAAATAAGTGTTTGATGAGCATTTGCACACCTGTGGGATGTTCCAAATAAGTGTTTGATGAGCATTCCTCAACTTTATCAGTATTTATTGCCACCTTTCCCAACCTCTTTGTCACGTGTTGCTGGCATCAAATTCTAAAGGTAATGATTATTTGCAAACAAAAAAATGTTCATCAGTTTGAACATTAAATATGTTGTCTTTGTAGCATATTCAACTGAATATGGGTTGAAAATTATCTGCAAATCATTGTACTCCGTTTATATTTACATCTAACACAGTTTCCCAACTCATATGGAAATGGGATTTGTATTAAAAAGAGACATCATTCTGCTTGAAGAAGTAAATGCTTTACATTATTATTACATTACTTGATACTACTGTTGTCAGTTGTATTGTTTTTCTTATCTAAAAGTGTTTTATTCTTAAAAGCCATGATGCATATTAAAATGTTGGTGTTTAGCAAGGATTAAATAGATTTTTAATCATTTCCATGGGCATGTCAATTTTAAAGTAGTCATCCTATGATGTTTTTTCTACATTTAAACCACTTCCTTGTTTTTTAAACAAAATTTAATGGTGGTTCTTTTGCCAACATTTTGCATAAAATATTTTTACGGATTTCTTTTTGTGGCCAGTCATTATGACATGCCTCCACTTCGACTGTGTCATCGTTGGAACTTTTAACGCCTCAATAGTGAGTCTCCTGACAGGCATAAGTTAGAACTATACGCTACTTTGTATTAGAAATGGTGGAAGCGAAGTAAGCATGTGAATGTGCAAGCCAGTCCGACCCACAAATAGAGGATAGAAAAAAAGAAGGCGCTCGTTTGGAGGAAGTATGAAGGAAGGCAACATTGTTTCATAAATATCTCTGCCATGTCGCTGTGTTTTGATTCAAAATTGTCTGGACTTATCCTGATCCCAAGTGCACAAAAAATGTACCAATAGATACAAAAAAAAGGTTGGTTTTGCATGATAGGTCGTCTTTATGGGCTTGATCATGGAACACGTCAAACTCATAAGTTGGGGTACCACTCTTCATCTAACCGGCCTTACAACAGTACACCACATGGCAACACATCCAGCATCTTCACCTCAAAGATTGACTGGGACCAGCCACCCAGAAAGCTGCTGCAACAATAAGTGTGAAGTGTGAATTATATTTATATAGCGCTTTTCTCAAAGTGACTCAAAGCGCTTTACATAGTGAAACCCAATATCTAATTTTTACATTTAAACCAGTGTGGGTGGCACTGGGAGCAGGTGGGTAAAGTGTCTTGCCCAAGGACACAACAGCAGTGACTAGGATGGCAGAAGCGGGGATCGAACCTGCAACCCTCAAGTTGCTGGCACGGCCGCTCTACCAACCGAGCTATACCGCTCCAATAAGTTTGCATAACCAAATAACTTCTGCAGGGAAGTTCATTTGCATGCCTGTTGTCCTCATTGGGTCTTGACCTGAGTGCAGTTCGGCCTCATAACCAACTTGAGTGGACAAATGCTTACATTTGTAGGCCTCTGGCACTTTGGACAGGTGTTCTCTTCACGGATGAATCTATGTTTTCACTGTAGAGGGCAGATGGCAGACATCATCTATGGCGTCGTGTGAGTGAGTCGTTTGCTGATGTCACCGTTGCAGCTGGAGTGACCCGTGGTGGCGGTGGGGTTATGATATGGGCAAGCATGTGTTATGAACATAAAACACATTTGCATTTTATGGATGACATTTTCAATGCACAAAGGTACTGTGACAACTTCCTGAGGCCCATTGTTGTGCCACAACCATCACTTCATAAAGCAGAATGATAATGTACAGACTCATGTGATGTGAGGCTCCGTACACAATTCCTGGAAGCTGAAAACATCCTAGTTCTTGCATGGCCAGCATACTCACCGGACATGTCACCCATTAAGTATGTCTGTTATGCTCTGGATGGCCGTGTACGTCAGCACATTCTGGTTCCTGCCCATACTTCACAATCAGCAATCTGAAGACCGTAATGCAAAGAAGTGTTGTACTGTGAGGAAAATGGTGGTTACACAAGATATACCGACTGGCTTTCTCACTACAAGTTTACTATTTTTAACAATGTTGTTGTTTCTAATTTTTTTTTATATGGACCCTCTCACTTTGCCATGTAAAGCAACTGCATTTTGTCCACTAGCACCTCACCAATATCCCAAAAACTAGGTGGAGGACTTGGGCGTTGGCCAAAGAGAAGCCCATTATCAGCCGCCAGGTCCTACATGCCAAAAGTAATAAAAAAAAGTCCTGAATCCACACTGCAAAAAGTCAGTGTTCATAAAAACAAGAAAAAAATATAAAAATTAGAGGTATTTTACTTGAACTAAGGGAAATTATCTGCTAATAGAACAAGAAAATGTGGCTTGTCAAGACTTTTCAAAACAAGTAAAATTAGCTAACCTCAATGAACCCAAAAATACCTTACAATAAGAATATTCTCACTAATAACAAATGCACTTATTTTGATGGAAAAAAAAATATGAGACATTTTTTCTCAATGTTGAAAAATATTCTTGAATTAAGTAAATGCTAATGTCATTACCTTGACATATTGATTTGCACTCAGCGTTACATTTCTTGAAACCAGCAAACTTACACTAAAAACAAGTTTATTATTTTTTACAAATGTCTAATGATAATGTAAATGAGGGATTTTTAATCACTGCTATGCTGAAATTAATATTAATTAATTAGTTACTTAATATTGATACTGTTGTTGATGATATTCATTTTTGTTTCAATACTTTTGGCTTGTTCTGTGTCGTGTTTGTGTCTTCTCTCAATTGCTCTGTTTATTTCAGTTCTGAGTGTTTCTTGGTCAGGTTTGGTTTTGGAATTGGATTGCATTGTTATGGTATTGCTGTGTAGTGGTTTGTAGGATTGATAAAAAATAAAATAAAATAATAATAAAAAAATCGATAAAAAAAAAAAATCAGAATCTATTCTGAATCGCACAACTTATTCGATTCGCATTCGAATCGATTTTTTTCCCCCACGCCCCTAATATATACATTATATATAACAGCCTTGCCCCCAGCCAAATTTTTCTTTATTGTAATTTTGAAGAATTTACCTGAATGTGCAGAGGGGTTTGTGCGTCTGCCTCAAAAATACGAAGGTCCTGCAGTCCTGGGTTCAATTCCAGGCTCGGGATCTTTCTGTGTGGGGTTTGCATGTTCTCCCCATGAATGCGTGGGTTCCCTCCGGGTACTCCGGCCTCCTCCCACTTCCAAAAACATGCACCTGGGGATAGGTTGATTGGCAACACTAAATTGGCCCTAGTGTGTGAATGTGAGTGTGAATGTTGTCCGTCTCTCTGTGTTGGCCCTGCGATGAGGTGGCGACTTGTCCAGGGTGTACCCCCCCTTCCGCCCGATTGAAACTGAGATAGGCGCCAGCACCCCCCGCGACCCTAAAAGGGAATGAGCGGTAGAAAATGGATGGATACCTGAATATGCATGAACTATTTCGGTTCAAAATTGTTAGAAGTGTTAAATGGGACGGCGTGGCACAGTGGGAGAGTGGCCGTGTGCAACCCGAGGGTCCAGGGTTCAAATCCCACCTAGTACCATCCTCGTCACGTCCGTTGTGTCCTGAGCAAGACACTTCACCCTTGCTCCTGATGGGTGCTGGTTGTCGCCTTGCATGGCAGCTCCTTCCATCAGTGTGTGAATGTGTGTGTGAATGGGTAAATGTGGAAGTAGTGTCAAAGCGCTTTGAGTACCTTGAAGGTAGAAAAGCGCTATACAAGTACAACCCATTTAAATGTTTAAATATTAACTTTCAGCTTACTGTACTGTGCCAACTGTACTACTATATGAGTACGTGTTTTCTCTTGTTTCATTGAAAATAAAACTGCAAAGTCCAGTTGGCCGTCATCTGTTTTAATTACAGTACGAGACACAATTGTGTCGAAGTCGTGATTTTTTTGTTCATCCTTGAAATTAGAAATTATTACTTTGAAAAAGCAGTTTTATACTTGTGAGTGCAACAGTTGGTATTCTAGTTTCAAGCATGTTTCACTCATTATAGGTCATCAAATCTCAGCAACAATCTGTAATATCCTACCGAGATAATTTTGGACCAAAACACTTAAAACAAATAAAACACTGTAACATAAAATCTGGTTAATGGGAATTATCTTATCACACAGAAAATAAGCAAATATCACCCTTATTGAAGATATTTAATCTTACTTAGATTTCAGTTTTTGCAGTGCAGACGGTGATCCAGATCGGCCTAAATATGTAGTTCCTTCTCTTATTTCGGACATTTACTAAAAGGTATAATAATTCACCCAAATTTTTGAGCTATTTATTAAGGAATGAAATAAATGGAGTGAACACTCTTGTCAGTCATCCACTGTCTTTGTCTCCACAGGGCTGCTAGCATACACAGACAGAACATGTGTGGGTCTTTACTGTATCTACAATGTTGTGATTGTTTTTGAGTCTGATGAAACAGGTGGTTGGTCTCTCTGTAGGATGGACAACTCAGAGCTCTTATTTTACACACATACACACGCCCACACATACAGAGTAAAACTCTCTTTTAGGGTTTCACCGCCATTGGTCACAGCAGCTGCTTGGGTCCTTTGGAGGAAAACGATGTGTGACCAAATCCACTGATCTCACTTTTTTGTTTCCTTTACTTTGCACCCCTTTACTCCTTACCCTGACAATAACCTGTGGTGACGTCCCCTACAGTAGCTCACCAGACACATACTAAAGGCATATGTGTGTGTGTCATACATTAGTGTGTGTGTACAGTGTTCATCTAGTATTTGTTTAAAAGCTTGTTAAAACTAGTTTTATTTTGTCCTCTGTCCCGGCACGACTGAGGAAATTTCATTATGCAAATGTGCATCTCTGCTGATGAGCATGGCCCCAGGCTTGTATCTTTCGCACACACTGTACATAGGAACCAGTGGTGTGCCGTCAGGGCCAGCAAGGCCTTCTCTGCTGGCCTAACATAACCAGAAATCATGATCATAATTAAAGATAAAAGTATTTTTTTTATATACATTCCCTAAATATCTAAAAGTAGTCACACTCTCTTCATGTCATATTATGCCCCTTCCAACGCTGTTGTTTTTAGGGTGTAAAGTCTTTATCCAATCAGAATTCAGCTAGTTTATGTTGCCATGCTGTACCAAATCTGCCCAAAGCCTTCAGAATCAACAATGCTGGCGTCCGTGCACCGTAAGTAAACGGTAACATACAATTGACAGACAGTTGCAATAGCCAATCAGACCACAAGTTGTTGTCAGTAAGGTATATGGCCTAAGGCAGATATAGGTTTTGATGTTATGAGCTAGGTCAGTGTTTTTCAAACACTGTGCCAAGAGTAACCATGTTATACTCTTCCATATCAATAGGTGGCATCCGGTAGCTAACTGCTTTGTAGATGTCGGGAACATGTCGTGTGAGACAACGAGGGTTTGTCGTCGTATCTAATGCTTAAACCAAATGTAAACAAAATGTGAGTGCCCCTAAGAAAAGGTATTGAAGCTTAGGGAAGGCTTTGCAGAAGAAAGCTAAAACCCAACTCGCTAAAAAGTAAACAAAAACAGAATGCTGGACGACAACAAAGACTTACTGTGGAGCAAAGACGGCATCCACAATGTACAACCGAACATGACATGACAATTAACAATGTCCCGACAGAGAAGGATAGCAACAACTTAAATAGTCTTGATTGCTAAAACAAAGCAGGTGCGGGGAATAGCGTTCAAGGAAGACATGAAACTGCTACAGGAAAATACGAACAAAAGAGGAAAAGCCACCAAAATAGGAGCGCAAGACAAGAACTGAAACCCTACACAGGAAAACACCAACACTTCAAAATAAGTCACAGCGCGATGTGTCGGGATGATGTTCAAAAAACGTCTCTCCCGATGCTTCGATGAGAAAAGAATCCATTCCATGGATTCAAATCCCTTTTTGAGAACCGATTCCCGTTATCGAAGCCACTATACCGTATTTTCGCGACCATATGGCGCACCGTATTAAAATGCGCCGTGTCAGTTACGGGTGCTATTTTTATATTTAACGCATAAATGAGGCGGAGAGTATGGACACTGTTTTAAAAAGGCAGCAGGCGCACAGCTGAGTTCGGTTGTACTTTATTGAAACATTTATCAATGGACTCACATTATTTTTTGATCCATCCTCATTCACAAATCCATCAAAGACCTCATCTTCTGTGTCCGGAATGAACAGCTGGGCAAGTTCTCCATCAAGCATGCCAGATTCCCTCTCGTCATTTTCAAAGTCTCTCGTTGCCGTGGGGCTCCTCTGAAAAAGTAAAAGCCGACTTCTCTTTTCCTGTTGTGCGTATAGATTCGCTACCATGCTGGTCCCCTTCTTCAGTGTGCTTCACCGGAATGTCGAAAGTGAACAGCACCTCGTCCATGTTGGTGATGTGTTTGCGGGCATTTTTTTTAAATTTACAACGCACATAGCAGCACTATATGCCCACTGTGGGTGTGCCTGTAGTGTCCTCTCTCACCTGAAACCTTCACCCTTTAACGTCTGCATGCTATCCTCAGTCACGTCCACCTTTCCTTCATATAAACAGCGTGCCGGCCCAGTCACATAACATCTACGGCTTTTGGAACTCAGTGCACACACAAGGGGCACACACAACAACCTATTTGGATTCGATAAGCAATTCGATAAGGAATCAGTTCGATAAGTGGATTCGATATTGGCGTCGACATTGATAATTTCTTAAGGAACATCATCCTTAGTTATGTGAAACGTCATGACAGTGACTTTCAGACAAGAGGTATAGTGATGCATACTTGGTTATGGTTTAAAGTCATATCCAACAATTGCGACAACTTTTTACTGTCAACTGAGGTTCATGATTAAATGATTTCTGCTGGTGGTTTGCCTTCGTATATTTTCAATGAAAAAAATGTGCCTCAGCTCAAAAAAGGTTGAAAAACACTGAGCTAGGTAACAGAAGAACTCCATTACCCAGCATGCCACAGTAGTGAAGCGCATGCGGTGGAATGTTTTTGATGAGCACCTTGTGGACTATACTTTAAGAACCCCGCCAACACGCCTCATCTGCATCATTTATGATTAGACAAGACAGCACATGCATTTGCAAGGTCATTTTCAAGGTGGATATTTAAAGAGAAACTTCATCTTATGAGATGTCAGCCAACTCCGGAAGCTCGAATGGGTTCTACTGATTGTAAGTTCAGATATTTTTTTTCTTTATTTTTTCACGTTTAATATGTTTTCTGCAATTTAAGATATGTTTTAATTGTTGATGCAGGTTTATTGATTTTTAATTGCGCCGGAAAATAACCCGTTTTGTTCATTGTTGTTGTTGATGCAATGCCCAGTAGTACGTAAAGTTGTTCCTGTATAGTATTTCTCCAGCATTGGTCATATGGTGACATAAATTATGGTGTTTTGAGAGGTAATCATTGAAGTCGGACATCACTAGGTGGGAAAACACACAGCCCGCCACTGATAAAAATACATATGTGTGCTAGGGTTGTCCCTCCTCGTCACGTCGTGTCATTGCTGGTTTTATGAGCAGACGAGCATGCTCTGTAGCACACAATCACAGAGTATTTACAAAGAGACACAGTGTGTGGACAGAAAAGGGAGAACGGAGGCATTTTGGCTTAAAAACTAACGATAAAGGTGAAGTTATAACACTGAAACGCCCTCAGGACGAGATGTTTTAAGACATAGCGAGCTAGCTGCTAACGTCCATCCGCTGTTGGCAGTGTTTTAGCGACCTCTAAATTACTAATTCTGGTCTCCATGGTGACAATGCACGTTTCTTCCAAGTCTCATCCCAGCAGGACGAGGAATAGCTAAACATGTTTCACTACACACCGTAGCACAACGGCATCACAATGTAAACAAACAGCATGGGGGGATCGATACCCGACATCCACTGTAATGATATCAAGTACAGGCAAGTATCTAGTCGATAGTACTATGATTACGTCCATGTTTTTTGGCATCATAACATCTTCTTTCGTTTAAAAAAAAATGTATGTTATGTTTATAAACTCAGGAAATATGTCCGTGGACAAATGAGGACTTTGAATATGACCAATGTATGATCCTGTCACACCTGGTTGAAGTATTGTCTGGGTTTTGTTTGGTTTCATGTTGTCTTGTCATTTCCTGTTTTATTTTGAAAGGTTAACTCTCCCTCTCGTTTCAGGTCACTTGCCCTTCCTCCTGTTTCACTGGTCTGATGTCTCTCCTGATTGCCTGATTGTGCCCACCTGTGTCACCCTCCCTCATGTGTATAAATGTCTGGTCTTCCTCTTGTCTTGTGCCAGAGTATATCGTCTCGCTACGTGCCTCCAGCCTTGTCCACAGCCTTGAACCAAGTTTTGCTAAGTATTACCTTGCCTTATTTATTGATTTCTTTGTTTCCTCTGAGAAAGAGTGATTTTGTTTGTTAAAGTTTTTGGTCAAGAATTTTGTGTCTAATTTCAGTGCTTTGCCTTCTTTTTTTCCCCCTCCTCTTGGAGCGCTTTAGTTTGTAGTTTTCTCAGCTTTTTATAGCGCACTTTCTGTTAAAAAGTTCTTGTCTCCTCTGGGTGAGTGATTTACCTTTTTTTTAGCTAATCATAGATTGTTGTTCTTTTGTTAGAAGATTTGTGTGTAATTTTGCTTTGATTGATTGATACTTTTATTAGTAGATTGCACAGTACAGTACATATTCCGTACAATTGACCACTAAATGGTAACACCCGAATAAGTTTTTCAACTTGTTTAAGTCGGGGTCCACGTTAATCAATTCATTGATTGCCTTTTTCCTCCCTATGGAGTGAATTTCTGTTTATTGCGTTTTGCCTATGTCTTTATCATAGATTCCATAGCCGCTTTGCTTTAATCACTCTGTTCAAAGAGATTTCAAAGAAAACTTAAATAAAGCCTGTGTCAATTGTCCCCCTTCTGCACCTGAGTCCTCATTCTCGCCAAGGTTTAACAGATCCTGTAACTACTTGGTATCGGATTGATACCCACATTTGTGGTATCATCCAAAACTAATCTTAAGCATCCAAACAACAGAAGAATAAGTGATTATTACATTTTAACAGAAGTGTAGAAAGAACATGTTAAAAGAGAAAGTAAGCAGACATTATCAGTAAATGAACAAGTAAAATAAAAATTCATTTTCTACCACTTCTCCTTTATAATGTTGACAAAATAATAGAATGATAAATGACAATATGTTACTGCATATGTCAGCAGACTAATCAGGAGTTTTTGTTTGTTTACTTACTACTAAAAGACAAGTTGTCTTCTATGTTCACTATTTTATTTAAGGACTTAACTGCAATAAAAAACATGTATTTAATGAACCCTAAGATGTTTTGTTAAATTAAAGCCAATAATGCAATTTTTTGTGGTCCTCTTTATTTAGGAAAGTATCGAAATAATTTTAGTACCGGTACCAAAATATTTGTATCGTTACAACACTAATGCGCGCACACTCAGACACATGCAGACAAACATGCGTGACTCTGCCACACAGACAGTCACGCATGTCCTGATGTGTCTGCAGGCATGGCAGGGGAGTGTGTGTGTGTGTGTGTGTGTTTTGGGGCCAGGAGGACACCGTAAACACGCATACACACATTTGTATTGCTGCCATTGATATAATGGCACACACACCGGTTTCAACGAAACATGCACCTTTTTTGCACACATACATGTGCGTGCTAAAGGTCAAATTACACACACACAACCCCGTTGACACACAAAAGAAGATCCCTACCCCATGTGGATGTGACCCAATGACCCTGCTGTCATACACAAGGCCCATCTGCCACAGAGAAACACAGGGGGAGGGAAATGGTGGGGGGGATGCCATGAAGGAGGAGGAGGTGGTAAAAGTGTGTGTGTGTGTGTGTGTGTGTGTGGGGAGGGCTGCTATACCGAAAAGCAACTTGAACAGAATAAAGAGAAAGAATGTGCCTTCACGGTACATTTTGAGAGGTGGACTTTGCACAGATGTGCTTTTTGGTAGGAATGGTTTACTGGTTTCATACCCCCACCTTTCCCCCCAAACTTCCCCAGTTTTCTATTCTTGCTTTAGTCACACACACACACACACACACACACACGCGCGCGCACACACACTCAAAGCCACAAAACATGTACTCCTGTTCGCCCCGGGCTTTTCTTTTCTACAACCTGCTGCTGCCTTCTCAGGTCTGGCAAAGGTACATAAAAATGGACTGCCCTCCAAGTGGAGCAGATGAGGGACAGAAGGCAGACAAAGATGTCAGAAGCGGGCTGGAGGAGAGGGGAGGGGGATCTGGTGGGCTGTTTATGAAAAGTGGTGGTGACTTTTAAACTGCCGTGCGTGGAGTTTTATGAGCTTAATTCTGCTAAGGAGACCTACTTATTGCGGAAGAAAATATGTTTTCTTAGTCTAGTGTCGCTCCATGCTGAGACTTGTAATGTACAAAATGTGGATTTGGATGAAAAGCACAGGCTACGTATGCAAATGTGCTCCCGTTTTATCGCACATCACATATTGGCATTGACTGCCAATATGGCGGCACTTCCTCAATGGTGCCTGAAATACAGCCCGTAAAAAAAACAGCCGTAAAGTTTTACTCTCTCCGTCGACTCTGTTCCATCGTTTTACCGTCCGGCTGTACTTTTTTGCAGATTAATACCCCGTTTAAATTCCAGCTATTGACCACAGAAAATGTTTGACTTGTTCATGACGAGGAATAGAAGCAGAAAGAAGAAGGGTGGGAACAAAAACAGCGATGAGGCGGAGTTAACATAACCCGCTTATCCCCTAATCATGTTTATGCAAATGTTATGTATATGTGTCCATACAAAGGATTGCGACTATCACATATAAGGCAGACCCTGCTTACATATTCACATAATTCCATAATTTGGACACGCTGCATGGCTAAATGTGATTACGCCAATTCTGCAAAAGTGCAGGAATAATTTAAATAACTAACTTTAAAATCAGTTGGCTAGAACTAACAGACAATGAATGAATGGCAAACTTCAATACAATTAAGATGGAGTGCAGATTATTTCTCCATTAGGTAAAAACAGCCTGGAGGAGTTGCCTTTATTGGAAGCCAAAAACTAGTCATTTTCTCTTTTAGTCTATCAGGTTAATAAAATGTTGGCATTGTGATTTTAGTTTGCTGTGTTGTAGAACTGCATTACATAATATTAAAGGGGACTTCTTATAATTTGTATCTACAGTTACAAAAATTCCTTGGGGTTTAGATAATATGTATGGGACATGCTTTAATCTACATTTTGTATAATTGTTGCTTCATGGTCACTTTTATAGCCATTTTTTATAAGTATGTGTGCAAAATGTTCGTTTTTGGAGGCGTTCCCAGATTACAAAGTAAACCTCTGTCTACAAAAGTATTATATACTGTATGTATATTATGCAAATGTATGAAGTTGTCAATGCTATTTTTTCCAGACACAGTTTAAAATAATTTTCATAAACATTATACAGATTCACTCGATCACAACATTATAAGGAATCAATAAAGTTCTTTCTATCTATCTATCTATCTATCTATCTATCTATCTATCTATCTATCTATCTATCCATCTATTAATGTATATTCCGGATTATAGCTGCTACTTGTTTCCAACGCTTTAGACCCTGTGACTTATTATTCAGTGCAGCTAATTTATGGATTTTTCTGCGTTCCATAATATTTTGTATTCAACAAATAGTTTTCATATTACACCGACAAAAACACTGAATAGGTGTGTTATTGTTTGTGTATTGTGTCATCTTTTAGGTGAGTTCACTCACTGCAGATGCTGCAAGTTGAAAATGCACTTCCTTTTTTATGCCTTAATTCAGAAGTGTAACCAGTGTTTCTGCTCGAAAAGATTCTCCATTCGTTACACCAAGCAACTTTTGTAAGCGCTACAATATAACTAAAACAGATCATATGTTCTAACTCGTCCCATGTGTGATGTCTGTCGGAGTGTTTTTTTTATGCATAGTTGTATGTGCTATTGTAATATAATCAAGCCAGCATCGTTAGCATTTATTAATTAACATGTTTTCAAGTGTCTGTGGTAGTATTATTAACTTACGGCATTTTTTGTAATGTTTTGTTTTCGTAAATTCACCAAAACGTCAACGTGGAGTTATTGAGTCTGTTAAGCTGACTGGAGAATGAGTTTACGCAGCTGGTTGGTCCATGACGATGACTTGTTTTGTCTGATCGTACGTTTTACTGCCGTGTCTTTACATGTAAAGAAATTGACAAATAAAGCTGACTGGACTTGACTTCACTATAAAAGCACCGTTTCGAAAAAATCAGGTATGTAAATAAAAATTTACAAAATATTTCGTACCGGTATACAACTGCGGCTAATACATGTATATGTAAAAAAATCATTTTTTTTCTCCTAAAAATTGCTAATATGTGTAAAAATCTTATTTTTCTCCTTAACATTGGTGGGTGCGGCTAAAATACCAGTGCTCTCTGTAGCCCGGACAATACAGTCGATACACCTGCACACTCTCCGATTGATTTAGACTCTGCATAATAAAGCAATATTTATGTCACTGCATATCACACGTCTGTGTTATTTTTGGCATGCCACGATCAGATGAAAATTCTATTTTTAGCAGAAGGGAGGAGCCCCTCCAATCCACACTGAGAGCGTGAATTACTGTATTGTCCAAATAAGTATGTCCACCTCGCTGTGACGTCTAAATGTAGCCGGGCTGCAAAACCTCGCAAACAGAGGCAGCTCACGCCAAATTGCATGTACTTTATGATTTGACGCTTTGACATTGTTTAACAGGAGTATCCAACAAGGTAACAACATTTATAAGTCAGACAAGACAAAATTCATCATAGGTCCCTTTTAAGGTAATTTGGTATTTTACCATCTTATTTCACTAAAACCTAATCAATCAATCAATCAATGTTTATTTATATAGCCCTAAATCACAAATGTCTCAAAGGACTGTACAAACCACTATGACTACGACATCCTCGGAAGAACCCACATAAGGGCAAGGAAAACTCACCCAGTGGGCAAGGAGAATTCACACCCAGTGGGACGCCAGTGACAATGATGACTATGAGAACCTTGGAGAGGACCTCAAATGTGGGCAACACCCCGGCCCCTCTAGGGGACCGAAAGCAATGGATGTCAAGCGGGTCTAACATGATACTGTGAAAGTTCAATCCATAGTGGCCCCAACACAGCCGCGAGAGTTCAGTTCAAAGTGGATCCAAGACAGCAGCGAGAGTCCCGTCCACAGGAAACCATCCCAAGCGTGGTCGGATCAGCAGCGTAGAGATGTCCCCAACCGATAAACAGGCGTGCGGTCCATCCTGGGTCCCGACTCTGGACAGCCAGTACTTCATCCATGGTCATCGGACAGAGGAGAAGAAGAAAAGAAGCGGCAGATCAACTGGTCTGAAAAGGAGGTCTATTTAAAGGCTAGAGTATACAAATGAGTTTTAAGGTGAGACTTAAATGCTTCTACTGAGGTAGCATCTCGAACTGTTACCGGGAGGGCATTCCAGAGTACTGGAGCCCCAACGGAAAACGCTCTATAGCCCGCAGACTTTTTTTGGGCTTTAGGAATCACTAATAAGCCGGAGTCTTTTGAACGCAGATTTCTTGTCGGGACATATGGTACAATACAATACAATCGGCAAGATTATGAATATACTGTTAAATTTATACTACAGCAGTGTTACTGTACCTTTCGATTATGCACATGCATAACAATAAAGCGCCTTTATTGTCTTTAAAGCTTTCATTTAGTGCTTGTAAGTAAATGCAAAGTAGGTTTTTTGTGGCACTTTGACTGATTTGTCGTGTTGCCATTAACGTGTTTCCTCAGTAGGATAGCTGATGGAAGCGAAGTGATTTAAAAAAACAAACTCACCTTGCCTTTTTAAAGAGAATACGGTAATGTGCTCAACAAGAGGTAATTGAGTAGGCAAGTAATGCATTGAGCCACAGTCGGTGTGCTGTCAAAAACGATGCATTAGATTATTCTCCTACAGTCAATTTGGATACAAACGCCCCTCTGTAAGTCTGCCATGAATCTGCGTGGACTCCTTAATGGAAACATAAACATAACATGGATCACTCTGACTGGGAGGCTAACACCGCAGAAGTCCTCAGCCAATTTGTGCTAAACAAACTACTGTAAAGCATTTCCTATGGTAAACACATGCCGAATAACATGTTTCCTTCTTCTCATCAGACTCAGAACTTGATTAGTCATGACTGGGATGACACGATCATACACTACTTTAAATGTTATAACATTTCCTGCAGCTATGATCTTTCTACAACACTTGCAAACCTCATTTCCTCTTCACCTCCAGCTATAGGACCACTGCTAATTGCGGTGTGTGTCTGTGTGTGCAGCTCAAACGTGTTTCCATGGCACTTTTCCGTCTGTATGTTTTCCATACGTCTTCAATCACTATTTTTCTTTTAAGGCACTGTGCCAGCCCGGGTCTGGCTGCAGGCTGCTTGGCACCACCTGCGTATCCCAACCCCTTGTCTTTTCAAGACTAAATTAGAAATGGCGCCATTAGGATGTCAATGAAGCTTGGCGCCCATTTTCCTGAAGTATACGTCATTAAGTGCAGGCTATGACAGCACAGATAGCATTAGACTAATAACGAGATTAAGCGTAAAATAATAACGTCTGTATCATTTGGTTGGCTTCTAACAAGGAGGGTTGAATTTCTGTTATCTCTTTTGTTGTGATGGCGACTTTGCATAACCTTATTTAATATAACTGAACAGCCAGCGTTGCCATTCTTAACCCTTTGAGGCCATCTTGGCTTTGCTGTGATATGTTGTGATGCCTGTCTTTTGAAGTTTGGGAAACATGTGACAAGGTTTTGGGGGGGATAAACTCTTTGGGGTCATACAGGTAACAGATGCTGTGTATGGAGAAACACCTACGGCCTCAGGCACCACATACAAACACGCACACACATACAGTAAATGAACACAAACACAATATGACCCCCCCCCCGAGGCTGAAACTGTAAACCTAATCACCCGGTTCTTACTATAATCCCTTTGTTCCTCTGTGTGTTGTCCTGGGGGGCAGTGTTTGGGGCTTTTATACCGAATATTCCCAGCAGACTTTTCATTAGGAACACCTGCACTCATACAATGCAAAAACAATCTGCGTTTATAAAATTATTAATGCTGCCCAGGAGGTATTCTCTTTGTTAAATGTTGTGGCACAGAGAACAATTCCTAATATTTTGGGCACTGCAACTGTATGCTTTGTGTGTATGTGCACTATTAACGTTCATAATATCAACATGTGTATGTATAAACAAACCCATTTTTTGCAAGGCCATGAACATACGGCACTGCAATGGTGTGTTTGCATATTGTGCGTCCCTTTGTTGCCTCGGTTATGCCGTGTATATGCATTCCCTAAAGGTGACTTTGTTACAGTTCAGAATGTACAAAGGCAAACATTTTGAAATCACCATTTTAGTTGTTTATGTTTGTCGGAAAAAATTAATCACAAACATGACACATTACAACTTTCTGGCTTTAAGAAACACTGAATGAAATCAAGAAAAAAACTTGTGTGGGTCACAGCTACATTTTTACATCAAGCACATTGAACAAATGCCGGAATCGTGAAAAACAAAACACCTTACATCACACTACTAATACTTTGTTGCATCACCTTGCAGTCTTTATTTTAAGGCATGGACTTAAACGAGTGACAAACAGTACTCTTCATCAATCTCGTTCCAACTTATTTAATTGCTGTTGTCAGATCAGCTTTGCAGGTTGGAGTCTTGTCATGGACCATTGTCTTCAATTTCCACCACAGATTTTCAATTGGATTGAGATACGGGCTGTTTGCAGGCCATGCCATTGACTGGTGTCTTTCTTTGAGGAACGTTTTAACAGTTTTTGTTCTTCTGGCAAGATGCATTATCATCTTGAAAAATGATGTCATCATCCTTAAACATACTTTCGAACGATGTAATTAGAAAAGTGTTCAAAATGTCAACGTAAACTTGTGCATTTATTAAAGGCCTACTGAAACCCACTACTACCCACCATGCAGTCTGATAGTTTATATATCAATGATGAAATATGAACATTGCAACACATGCCAATACGGCCTTTTTAGTTTACTGAATTGCAATTTTAAATTTCCCGGGACTTTTTTCTTGAAAACATCGCGTAATGATGACGTGTACGCGTGACATCACGGGCTGTTATGAATATGAGCGCTGCGTACAAACACAGCTAGAAGTCGTCTGTTTTAAAGGCATAATTACACAGTATTTTGGAAATCTGTGTTGCTGAATCTTTTGCAATTTGATCAATTAATATTGGAGAAGTCAAAGTAGAAAGACGGAGTTGGAAAGCTTTACGGACGGTGTGGCGCAGTGGGAGAGTGGCCGTGCGCAACCCGAGGATCCCTGGTTCAAATCCCACCTAGTACCAACCTCGTCACGTCCGTTGTGTCCTGAGCAAGACACTTCACCCTTGCTCCTGATGGGTGCTGGTTGGCGCCTTGCATGGCAGCTCCCTCCATCAGTGTGTGAATGTGTGTGTGAATGGGTAAATGTGGAAGTAATGTCAAAACGCTTTGAGTACCTTGAAGGTAGAAATGCGCTATACAAGTACAACCCATTTATTCAGCAACACAAACACAAAGTGATTCCTTGTTTAAAATTCACGGAGGTGAAACTTTAGTATGGATCACAGCGGACATGGATCCCGATTACATGTCAACCAGCAGGTTTCGGTGAGAAACTTGTGATTTTTTAACCACAAGTTTCTCACCGAAACCTGCTGGTTGCCTCTTACCGGATATCAGCTTAGCTTGTGCCGTCCATACAGCTGCCGTCGACTTCCCCGAGACACTGCGCGTCAACACCCGGCCGTGGATGTACACTTCCGACTATCAGGTACTATTAAACTCATAAAACACTAGCAACACAATAGAAAGATAAGGGATTTCCCAGAATTATCCTAGTAAATGTTTCTAAAAATATATCAATCCGTCTCAATGCAACGCGATTGCATTCGCATTTTTTTTTTTAACTTGTTTTTATTTTTATTTTATTTTCTAGTCCGTCGCTATCAATATCCTCAAACGCGAATCTTTCATCCTCGCTCAAATTAATGGGGAAGTTGTCGTTTTCTCGGTCTGAATAGCTGTTTTTGTGGGAGGCTCCCATTAAAATCAATGTGAATATATGAGGAGCCCTCAACATGTGACGTCATCGTCTGTGACTTCCGGTAGAGGCAGGGCTTTTCTCCAGTTGCAAAATTCTCTACTAAATCCTTTCAGCAAAAATATGGCCATATCGCGAAATGATCAAGTATGACACATAGAATGGACCTGCTATCCCCGTTTAAATAAGAAAATCTAATTTCAGTAGGCCTTTAAGAGTCAATCACAGCTATCTCCCCAGTGCCCTTACCTGACATGCAGCTCCATATCATCAATGATTGTGGAAATGTGCGTCTTTTTTTTCAGGTAGTTGTTACAACGGCACCAAACAAAAGTTCCAACATCATTACTTTGTCCAATTTGGATTCGCGATTCATCACTGAATATGACTTTCATCCAGTCATCCATAGTTCACTATTGCTTTTCCATAGCTCATTGGAACCTTTTTATTTTTCTCTGCATGTGTTTATGAAGGCTTATGCTTAACTTTTCTGTATTTAAATCCCCTTTCCTTTAGGCGGTTTCTTACAGTTCACTCACAGAATGTGGCTCCAGTTTCTTCGTCATTGTTTGTCATTTATTTTGCTGTGCATTTTTTATTTTCAAGACATATTGCTTTAAGTTCTCTGTCTTGACATGTTTATGATTTGCTTGGTCTACCACTATGCTTGTCTTTTACAACCTTCCCATGTTATTTGTACAGTGGTCCCTCAGGAATTCGAAAGCTCAATTAGTTCTATGACTAATTAGGAAAAAGACTTGTATGTAAAATCAGCCAGGCCCACAGTTGTCATTCATTTAGTCCATGCTTGGACCCCCAAAACAGCACCATGTTAACATGTAACATGCTTTTTGAAAAGACAAACTGACTTTTAAATAAGAAGGATTGTTTGAAAATAGATGCAATATAATGTAGTATTGGACTAATGTTGTGTCCCTTTTGGGCTGCTTCTCTTTCATGGAAAAATAGTTTATGTTGCACATGGACTCCTTTGAGTAACAGACCAGAGAGTTTGCAGTTGACAGCAATCTGCGTCCATAGGCCCTTCTCCACTTCCTGGAAGCTCTCGTTCCTGGACGTATAGGTTCCTGTAGAAGTTTGTGTTTCCACCGCATTTCACAGAATAGTTTATACAAATCAGGCTGATTTATGGAGGTGCGGTTTACCATATTTCTACACTGATATCATGTAAATAAACGGGCAATATTAGGTCATAGATCTTTTACTAAAAAGTAAGTCATTGAAATGCAAAGCAATAATACACAAAACAATAAGATTAAAAAAAAAAGTCTAGCGAATTGTTCATAAAAAGTCAGGACTTTGTCTGCAATGGCCAACAGTCAGAAATTCGTGAGGGTCAGGTGATTACGTTTGGTCCATTTCAGCTGTAAATAACAATACATAAATAATAAATGTAAGGGTTTTTCTTACGCAAACACATCGGCTTTAGCATTAGCTTGTTAGCATTAGCATTCCTTAATAACTACACGAATGGAGTGTTACTGAATACTTTTACACAATTTAACAAAGTAAATAGTTAATATCACAAATGGAGTGACACTGAATACTTTTACACAATTTAATAAAGTAAATAGTTAATATTTGATGTTATTTACCATTGTTTTACTTGTGTGATGCCTCCTTTTTTCCCATATTTATCCAATGAAGTCTCAGTAGTAAGCACCTGAGGTCATACTTATTATACTTATAATCGTTTACGTTGAAAAGAGTTTGTCCACTTCCCTTAGCTTCGCGTATCGAAATGAAGTTTGTAAAAATAATAAACAATAATTTACTGCATATAGATTTAAGACTCCAAAAAACACTCAAAACTAGTTCCACTGATCAGCGTTTTTCAGCACATAGATGCCCAACAAAAGTTTCTGCACTTAAAAAGCACCTTTTGTTGTTCTTTCTCTCTGTTGTCAAGTTTAAAGTACAAACCCCGTTTCCATATGAGTTGGGAAATTGTGTTAGATGTAAATATAAACGGAATCAAATGATTTACAAATCATTTTTAACCCATATTCAGTTGAATGCACTACAAAGAGAAGATATTTGATGTCCAAACTCATAAACTTTATTTTTTGTTTTGCAAATAATAATTAACTTAGAATTTCATGGCTGCAACACGTGCCAAAGTAGTTGAGAAAGAATATGTTCACCACTGTGTTACATCACCTTTTCTTTTAACAACACTCAATAAACGTTTGGGAACTTTTAGGAACGCCCCCAACTGTGTTCAACCAATTAGCGTTGTACAGCTCATCACGACACTGAAACGGTTCCTGGTTGCTTGGAAAAGTCCCACCTGTCACAGACTCACATGGCTGCGGTAGTTGTGACCCCAACATGCAGGAGACAGGAGGATGACGTGCAGGTAGGACTAGTATTTGATAATATTTAACACAGGATGAGAAGTCATGCACACAGCATGCAGCTAAAAGTCAGTAACCAAAACAATCCAGACCCTGATGCACAGGCGAGGTAGGCATTTATAGGAACCAGCTGATTGTCAACCGCTACCAGGTTGGCCAGACTGCCAATCAGCGGCAGGTGAGGGGAAATAGCGCTCAGGGAGACATACAGGAAAAGGAACCAAACATAAGAGTGCTACACAGGAAATAAACAAAAACTAAGTAAGCATAACAAGACGTGATGTGACAGATAGCCACACCTCCTAGCCAAGAGGAACTGAAAGATTCTTAGAGAACTAAATCTACCCCGGGTGTTTTTTTAGTAGAAACACAAGGGGAACTTTATTTACCTGCCTAAGTGGAGAAGTTCCTAAAAAAGTTCCTATGGTGGAAAAGGGCTTATAATGTCTGCATAAGACATAGTGAGCAAGGGGAATGCCTCCTCATCCAGTTTGTAGAGTCTGGAGAAAAGGGCGAACTAAAACACATCGGACGGAGCACTCATTAGCTTAATCATATTTTCAAGTCTGTCTGCTGTGTGTATGTTGTTTTGGAGGGGAAGCTGAATTCTGCTTCAGATTTGAGCAGACTGATGTCGCTGCAGTCCGCCTGCTTCGCCAAGTCTGCTCATTGGTAGGACATCTTTCAATGGCTTATTTTTCTGATTTGGTTGGTTGGTCTTCTCTGTAATGTTCTCAGTCCCAGTAGTTGGAGGGCAGGATTGAGTCAATCTCTGGCTGTTGGCTTTGGACAATTACCACCTGTGGCAGCAATGCTCATAACTCAAATTATGCTTCCAATTTAAAGTATAACAAAAAGCAGAGAGAGTGTTTGCATATTAAAATAGTCGTAAATTAAGGTACTCGTAAGTTCAGGTATCACTTGGTCCGGATTTTAGACACAGCTGATGGTGAACAATAAACATATTTAGCGGCAATATTCTTCTTTAAAAGATAGCTGCATCTTTTTTGGGAATTTTTCGTGTCACCCACAATCCCTATGTGAGACAACAAATCATAAAAATTTCCTTTTTCCATGTTCTAAATAATGGAAAAACTGCCGAGACAAGGATGCTAACAATGCAGGTAATAAGGATACGATCTGTTCCGTCTATAAAACCCTCTGAAAACTTTCACTGCTGTTTTATGTACATGTTGATTCTATAATTTTGTCACTATGCTTGATCTAAAAATTCAACTGTAACTGATTGCTACAACATTTTTTCTCGATTTCTTTTTAGTGTTTTTTAAAGCCAGAAAGTTGCCATTTCAAACGACCATAGTTTTGTGTCTTCTTTTGTCCTACAATATTGAACAACTGGATAAACATCCTTCAAGACTGGTAATTCCAGCAATTTTTTCCAGGTCAACCACTGGGTCTTTCTTTTGTTATTGCATGTCTTAAGTCCCAAAGTACAACTTTCCTATGTCTGACTTGCTTTTTCTCAGAGTGGCATCCTGTTCCTCCAAAGTCCCTTTTAGATATATTAAATATTTAGTAGCATTCAAAAGACATCGGGCAGCAATAACGCACACACACAGACGCACAAACACAGAGCCTACCAATTTAATTAAGCACTCTATGAATAATTCAGTTTGAGCCTCTAGGCTGAAGATAATTATAACGATCAGGATAATAATGTTTATTTTGTTTTGTTTTTTTATTGTATTAAGACGTCGATATCTGTGCAGTGCAGCGACTACACACACCGTGAGGACTTCCACCAGTCGTACACTGGATGTACATTTTACATTGTGGTTCTTAATGATGGCGGTCGCGGTCCTCAATGCCACCGTCCGTGACCTTGCCCATTGTAAGCTCCCAGTGGAGCTATCAGAGCCTTCAGTGCTCACTTGAGCGGATCAATAATATATAATGTGATTACAGCTGTCCTCCACTCTGTGTGGTTTCCATCAAGTTCTGATTAGTCCGTGATTGCTTATTCTTCCCCGGACGTATGGAATCAGCAGTCTATTCGCTGTGGGTGTATAATCATTGATTAACGCATGGGAGCGGTAATTGTGCTTCATTGTTGGCCTGCACTCCAGGCGGGTAGTTCTTTTTTTCTATTTTTTGAAAATGGGTGCAATTCGCAGCCATTTCTGAGAACGATTGTATGTCTTTAGTCCTTTTGCATAAGGCTGGAGAATTGGGATGACATATGCTGCAGTAGCAGAAGCTATATTTGATCGTTATTGTGCTGCTGTCTTTTTAAAAATGTTTTATTCATCAGTTAATGCATATGTTGTTTTGTGTGCCATATTCTGCATTGATTTGTTGCCCTACCTTGCTATCTTGATCATATTGCCATCCACTCTGTACTCAAAAACACGCAAACATGCACACGCCACATCGACTCCATGCAAAGCTCAACAGAGGTCCTCTTAATGAGTTACTACGTGGCAATATCACCTGATTGCTATTTTTTATTATAGAATGAAAATACATAGTTGTCTGGTGAGTAAGCGTCTAAATACTTAAATACACTCTCAATGTCATTTTGCCCTCTATTATTGGTTTTGTTGAACCAATCTTTTACAGATTTAACTAGAGGTGGGAATCTTTAGGCACCTCACGAATCAAATACAATTATGATTCAGGAACTGCAATTTGATAAATACATTTACACATTTTTATTGCATATTATTATCATATTGTAAATACATTCCATAATATTATTTTACACTGTATTATAAATGTATTATATTTGATTAATATGTATAAAAGGCTCAAGGCTCACAGGATATGTGTGTGCGTGTGTGCGTGTGTGCATGTGTGCGAGTGTGCGTGTGTGCGTGTGTGCGTGTGTGCGAGTGTGCGTGTGTGCGTGTGTGCGTGTGTGCGAGTGTGCGTGTGTGCGTGTGTGCGAGTATGCGTGTGTGTGTGTGCGTGTGTGTACGTGTGTGTGTTTGTGTAAGTATAGGTAGTATGTATTTATATATATATTTAGAGAGAACAATTGTTACTAAAATAAATTAAATCTTCAGATTAATAAAAAAAATAATCAATCGATTTATCGATTCAAGAAATAATGATAATGCAGCCTAATCTTTGTGAGGGAACTCTCCTGACAAAATACTCTCTCTCTCTCTCTCTCTCTCTCTCTCTCTCTCTTTCTCTTTCTCTTTCTCTCTCTCTCTCTCTCTCTCTCTCTCCACACATATGTATGTATGTATGTATACATAAGTGTAGTTTACACAAATTGTTCTTAAGTGCAGTGGCACAACACTTTTTCTAATGATTTCCCCAAACATACGCCAACAATTTTTTAGTTATGTAGAAACTTTAAATGCAGTTTGTTTGGTTCAAGGAAACAAACAAAAAAAAAATTAAGATCAGCTGGTATCATTTTATGTATTAACTGTGAATTGTATCATTTATTTATGGTGAGCGCTCTTGACTATATGATCAAACGAAAGAAACCATAAAAGTGCCTTACTTTTTGGGAAGTAAACTCATAGTGGGACTGACACCCGTTTTACTTTACTATGTTACTTTAAAATGTTTGAGATCACTAACTGATGTTCCTTTTTAAATGTTAAGCACAATTATAATCAGCAGAAAAAAACACATTAAAACATTGTACAATATCAACTAAATATTAAACTATTTCAATATTTTCCTATTTCATCGAATTGTTTAACCAACTTTTAGTCAAAGTCCTCTTGTGTCCAAGGACGTATTCACAGGTTTATTAAAACATTAACAAAAACAACAACAAATGATTTTGTGAAAAACAATATCGATCTAATCACTGGTATCACCAAGTGTTGTACTACACTTGGTACCAATACCATCGTCTTATGGATCATTCCACCCTTTTCCATGATCACTGGCAGTCTGGCACATGGTAGACACCGCAATGGAACACACACGCACACATGCTATCTTGCTGTAATATTAGACCCTTATTAATCTACCTGTCAATGTGTTTGGTAATAGCCTCTGTAACACGGTTCAACACATGTCTGTCAAATTGAACTAAGCACTTATTGTTCTGTTGTTTCAAGCTAGCTTAACATTAGCATGTTTACTTGTCGTCTGCCGCTCCCTTTCACAATGTGGCATTTTTAGCCTCTTTTCCAGTGATTAAAACGTGTAAGAAATATAGTTGATTTGCCACAATTGTGGTGGTATTAACTGGCATTGAGTATGGACATACACATAGACAGTTAGCTGTATTGTAGCTGCTCGCAGCCTGTCAACAAACGGACCAAGATGCAAGGTATAAGCCATAACTGATGTTTTTTTTCTTTGTGTGATCAGCATTGAATGGCATTGAGTGACATCTAGCGATCATATTTATGTACATATACAGTGGGGCAAAAACGTATTTAGTCAGCCACCGATTGTGCAAGTTCTCCCACTTAAAATGATGACAGAGGTCTGTAATTTTCATCATAGGTACACTTCAACTGTGAGAGACAGAATGTGAAAAAAAAAAATCCAGGAATTCACATTGTAGGAATTTTAAATCATTTATTTGTAAATTATGGTGGAAAATAAGTATTTGGTCAACCATTCAAAGCTCTCACTGATGGAAGGAGGTATTGGCTCAAAATCTCACGATGCATGGCCCAATTCATTCTTTCCTTAACACGGATCAATTGTCCTGTCTCCATAGCAGAAAAACAGCCCCAAAGCATGATGTTTCCACCCCCATGCTTCACAGTAGGTATGGTGTTCTTGGGATGCAACTGAGTATTGTTCTTCCTCCAAACATGACCAGTTGTGTTTATACCAAAAAGTTATATTTTGGTTTCATCTGACCACATGACATTCTCCCAATCCTCTGCTGTATCAACCATGTGCTCTCTGGCAAACTTCAGACGGGCCTGGACATGCACTGGCTTAAGCAGGGGTACACGTCTGGCACTGCAGGATTTTATTCCCTGTCGGAATAGTGTGTAACTGATGGTAACCTTTGTTACTTTGGTCCCAGCTCTCTGCAGGTCATTCACCAGGTCCCCCCGTGTGGTTCTGGGATTTTTGCTCACCGTTCTCATGATCATTTTGACCCTATGGGATGTGATCTTGCGTGGAGCCCCAGATCGAGGGAGATTATCAGTGGTTGTGTATGTCTTCCATTTTCTGATAATTACTCCCCCAGTTGATTTTTTCACACCAAGCTGCTTGCCTGTTGTATATTCAATCTTCCCGGTCTACAATTCTTTTCCTGGTGTCCTTCGAAAGCTCTTTGGTCTTGGCCATAGTGGAGTTTGGAGTCTGACTGTTTGAGGCTGTGGACCGGTGTCTTTTATACAGATAACGAGTTCAAACAATCAATCAATCAATCAATGTTTATTTATATAGCCCCAAATCACAAATGTCTCAAAGGACTGCACAAATCATTACGACTACAACATCCTCGGAAGAACCCACAAAAGGGCAAGGAAAACTCACACCCAGTGGGCAGGGAGAATTCACATTCAGTGGGACGCCAGTGACAATGCTGACTATGAGAAACCTTGGAGAGGACCTCAGATGTGGGCAACCCCCCCCCTCTAGGGGACCGAAAGCAATGGATGTCGAGCGGGTCTAACATGATACTGTGAAAGTTCAATCCATAGTGGCTCAAAGACAGCAGTGAGAGTCCCGTCCACAGGAAACCATCTCAAGCGGATCAGCAGCGTAGAGATGTCCCCAACCGATACAGGCGAGCGGTCCATCCTGGGTCCCGACGAGCGGTCCATCCTGGGTCTCGACTCTGGACAGTCAGTACTTCATCCATGGTCATCGGACCGGACCCCCTCCACAAGGGAGGGGGGGACATAGGAGAAAGAAAAGAAGCGGCAGATCAACTGGTCTAAAAAGGAGGTCTATTTAAAGGCTAGAGTATACAGATGAGTTTTAAGATGAGACTTAAATGCTTCTACTGAGGTAGCATCTCGAACTGTTACCGGGAGGGCATTCCAGAGTACTGGAGCCCGAACGGAAAACGCTCTATAGCCCGCAGACTTTTTTTGAGCTCTAGGAATCACTAATAAGCCGGAGTCTTTTGAACGCAGATTTCTTGCCGGGACATACGGTACAATACAATCGGCAATATAGGCTGGAGCTAGACCGTGTAGTATTTTATACGTAAGTAGTAAAACCTTAAAGTCACATCTTAAGTGCACAGGAAGCCAGTGCAGGTGAGCCAGTACAGGCGTAATATGATCAAACTTTCTGGTTCTTGTCAAAAGTCTAGCATCCGCATTTTGTACCAACTGTAATCTTTTAATGCTAGACATGGGGAGACCCGAAAATAATACGTTACAGTAATCGAGACGAGACGTAACAAACGCATGGATAATGATCTCGGCGTCTTTAGTGGACAAAATGGAGCGAATTTTAGCGATATTACGGAGATGAAAGAAGGCCGTTTTAGTAACGCTTTTAATGTGTGACTCAAAGGAGAGAGTTGGGTCGAAGATAATACCCAGATTTTTTACTGAGTCACCTTGTTTTATTATTTGGTTATCAAATGTTAAAGTTGTATTAGTAAATAGAGGTCGGTGTCTAGCAGGACCGATAATCAGCATTTCCGTTTTTTTGGCATTAAGTTGCAAAAAGTGCATTAATACAGGTAACGAGTGGAGGACAGAAGAGCTTCTTAAAGAAGAAGTTACAGGTCTGTGAGAGCCTGAGATCTTCCTTGTTTGAAGTGACCAAATACTTATTTTCCACCATAATTTACAAATAAAGTCTTTAAAATTCCTACAATGTGAATTTCTGGATTTTTTTTTTCACATTCTGTCTCTCACAGTTGAAGTGTACCTATGATGAAAATTACATACCTCTGTCATCATTTTAAGTGGGAGAACTTGCACAATCGGTGGCTGACTAAATACTCTTTTGCCCCACTGTATAATTGCAGGGTTTCCCCAAGACTGCCAAGACACATGTGGCGGTGGGGCGCCATCAAATAATTTGTCAAATTTGCTATGATGATATGATTTTCTTAAAGTGTTTTTTCTCTAGCGTTTTTTCAATTTACTCTTCTTAGTTTTATCCTGCTTCTAAATGTGTGTTTTAACTCCTATACAAACTAAAGAGCAGTCATTTTTATCCTGTTTCACTACATCCCATTCACTGCTGGCATACCTTGTCATATCCTCCTCTCTCCTCATTGTATTTGCGCCAACACGTAGTTTTAAAAGAATGTTAGCTAAAGGTTTTCCCATGATTAGTCAGAACCAAACCAAGAACTGACGTTCAGAGAACATTAGCATAGATGACACATTTGATCTAAAATGCGTAAGTAATAAATATCTGGGCATTTTCCATCGATCCAGAATCATCCAGGTTCCAATCGTGATGCATCCAGGAATCAATCATTTTTCCAGTGTGTGTGTCACCCAAGGGTGTGTAACGTATTCAGTGGTGATTGAGCTAAACACCATAAAGAACAATATGTTTTGTAGAGCGCGTGAAGCTATGTAAGAGATTTCAAGTAATTCCGGCTTATTTTGTCAAACAATGGGGTGTATTTGTCAGAAAAATAAGAGCACCGGCAACATAGTAAAGTTCCTTATTTTGCCAAATGTTCAGCCTTTCGTGTTCCACGGCCATTTTCCTCAGATGGCTTTACATGTCAAGCATTGATTACCACCCTGCTCAAATCTCTCCGTCCTGACACTCATCTCTCTGAGAGCCCTCGCCCAGAAACGGCCTCTCCTTCTGGGCTTCAGGCAAAAGAGAGGAGCCCATCTGTGAGGCTGGACATGGTGGAGTTGGGCCATCAAGTCACTGAGCTCTGATGGATGGCCCACACACACACACACACACACACACACACACACACATACGTGTTTGGGTGACATATGAGGACTTATGACAAAAACGTGACATATGGGGACATGCCTTTCCAATGGTCCTGCAGGCCTGGGAATCAGACGGTTAGTGAACCAGAATTTTAGAAACACAGTGGTCTATTGAGATTTTTGCAACTCTTTTGTTTTTTTCTGAACCTGATTTTTATGGTACATATGAGGACTTGTCAGGTTTAGGTGACAAATGAAGACCAGAGTGTTTAAGATTTCAAGTTTATGTGACATATGACGACCATGACGTCACAGAGTGTTTAAGATTTCAGGTTTATGTGACATATGATGACCATGACGTCACAGAGTGTTTAAGATTTCAAGTTCATGTGACATATGACAACCATGACGTCAAAGAGTGTTTAAGATTTCAAGTTTGTGAAATATGACAACCATGACATCACAGAGTGTTACAGATTTCAGGTTCATGTGACATATGATGACCATGACGTCACAGAGTGTTTAAGATTTCAGGTTCATGTGACATATGAGGCTAATGACATCAGAGACTTAACAAAACCACCTGAGTTGGTTTAGTTGATGTGTTGTCATTTAAAAAAAAATCCCAATCCCATGCTACTGTAATCTAAAACCAAGAAGAGTTTAAAAGAAACATGGGTAAAAATGTAATTGTCGACTAAGTGTAACTGAATTGTTTTTGTGGATTTTGTCACTAAGAATTATCTGGAATAAATACAAAACGCTTGCTGTTTATTTTGCTTTTTTAATTGCTGGTAACATACTCAAACTACCACAGAAGATGTGGGAAAACATTTTTTTTCCCTTTTTTTAATATAATTCTGTTATGGATGTAGTACTTGATGGCAAGCCAATCTCTGTCCTGTAGAGCTACTAGTTCTTTATGGAGGCAGGCTTCACAATCTTTTTTACCTGGTACTTTGTTGCCAGTTACAAAATGCAACATGTGTCATTCAACTGCTTCCACTTCTTCCCCTTTGCAGCTGTCATAAAGGAGACAAAATACAATTTCTTACCGAAGGAATAATGACTATAACACAGTGAAAAGGTGCAAAACGTAATATAATATTCTAGTAAATGATGTGGATTATTTATTTACCCCGCTTTGGAGTGGACCAAGTGGAAGAAGCTTGAGACATACCCACTTCCAGCGATTTGTCCTGCTGTCAATCTGAAAGGAAGAATTAGAAAACTGTAAAAGTAAACATTTAACATATTGTGCTTTGTGAAGCAGCGGAGTATATGTGTTGTCTGTCTATTTATCAATAATGCAGACGAGGAGTGTTGGCTGAGTTCTTAACATTTGCTTTCAGAGCGTGCATATCACAACATACAAGATGTCGTCATGGCGACACAACCTATACCGGGCTACCGCGCATGCTCGTCACTCCTGTTGCATGCTGGGTAGGGTAGTTCTTTTTTTTCCCAGGCTCATAACATCACAATATAGTACCATGTATATGCGTTCAGTATATCAAAGCACCAAGCAAACAGATATGGTCATAATTATTTTAAGTCCACTACGCAGAATAAACACAACATTATTAATATTGCTACTACGGATAATTTGATCAAACATTCCCTAAAACAGCCCACTACCTATAATATAAGTTTTTTAAACATAAGATCCCTGATAAAAAAAAATGTTTCTGCTGTTACCTCAGAAATTGCCTGTTCAGATGTTATGATTGTGGCTCAGAGATTTGTATGTAGTTTATATTTATTTTCCATAACAAACAGGATAACTTAAATACCCTGGCAGTGGCAATAAGCTTAAATGTTTGTATTTACATTTTTTGAGTTGATTTTCATTAAATATGCTATTTAACTGTTACTGTTTAACAAGGACTGATTTAAATTGTGTTTGCACAACAAATGTTTTGGCGCTTTTGTTCATGTGGGAGAATATTCCAATAAAGGTGCACTACACACTACTTTTGAATTCATTATTGGGCTTTGCGTATACAATGCATTTAATCGCGATTAATAAGAGAAATAGTGCGATTAACTTCGATTAAAAATTTTAATCATTGCCCAGCCCTAATATATACACAAACCCCGTTTCCATATGAGTTGGGAAATTGTGTTAGATGTAAATATAAACAGAATACAATGATTTGCAAATCCTTTAAAACCCATATTCAGTTGAATGCACTACAAAGACAACATATTTGATGTTCAAACTCAAACTTTTTTTTTTTTGCAAATAATAATTAACTTTGAATTTCATGGCTGCAACATGTGCCAAAGTAGTTGGGAAAGGGCATGTTCACCACTGTGTTACATCACCTTTTCTTTTAACAACACTCAATAAACGTTTGGGAACTGAGGAAACTAATTGTTGAAGCTTTGAAAGTAGAATTCTTTACCATTCTTGCTTGATGTACAGCTTAAGTTGTCGTGTTTTACGCTTCATAATGCGCTACACATTTTCGATGGGAGACATGTCTGGAATGCAGGCGGGCCAGGAAAGTACCCGCACTCTTTTACTACGAAGACACGCTGTTGTAACACGTGGCTTAGCATTGTTTTGCTGAAATAAGCAGGGGCGTCCATGATAATGTTGCTTGGATGACAACATATGTTGCTCCAAAACCTGTATGGACCATTCAGCATTAATGGTGCCTTCTCAGATGTGTAAGTTACCTATGCTTTGGGCACTAATACACCCCCATACCATCACACATGCTGGCTTTTGAACTTTGCGCCGGATGGTTATTTTCCTCTTTGTTCCGGAGAACACCACGTCCACAATTTCCATATATAATTTGAAATGTGGACTCGTCAGACCACAGAACACTTTTCCACTTTGCATCAGTCCATCTTAGATGAGCTCGGGCCCAGCGAAGCCCGCGGCATTCCTCTGTCTTGTTGATAAATGGCATTTGCTTTGCATAGTAGAGTTTTAACTTGCATTTACAGATGTAGCGACCAACTGTAGTAACTGAGAGTGGTTTTCTGAAGTATTTCTGAGCCCATGTGGTGATATCTTTTACACACTGATGTCGGTTTTTAATGCAGTACATCGCTTACGTGCAGTGATTTCTCCAGATTCTCTGAACCTTTTGATAATTTTACGGACCGTAGATGGTAAAATCCCTAAATTCTTTGCAAAAAAAATGTTTAGCAGTTTTAACATCAAATATGTTGTCTTTGTAGCATATTCAACAGAATTGGGGTTGAAAATTATTTGCAAATCATTGTATCCTGTTTATATGTACGTCTAACACAATTTCCCAACTCATATGGAAACGGGGTTTGAATGTATTTATATATATATAGCCTATTATTTGCGCACTATTTACAAGTTATGTACCAAAAACACGACCACCGAAAAAATACTTTGATAAATGAAAACAGCGCTGCAGAAACCGGCTGTAAACAAGAGGCACTGCATTTTCTGAATTGAAACACTCATTTTAAAGCTTTGACATTAACATTTTAACACACACTAATCTGGTTCAGAAAATATGAGGACCTTATATGAAACACACCTAGGTCTTTCTTGGTTCAAACAATATGAGGACATGACGAGTGCTCACATGTAGAATTTATGTTGTTGACTTGTAACATCTCCTGTTTTGCTAAACATGAGTTCCAAACTCCCTACTGACAAACATGGATGTACCCTTACGAAAATGTTGTCATATAAACTGATCTGTGAGAGATTAAAATTAATAAATGTCTTTCAAAATATAGGTTGGGTCAAATTTAGAGCAGATATAGTAAAAATAGACATGTAATAACCTGTTGGAGGGATGAAGTCGGTTTATGGCTGTCATCTGAATCTAGAGAATGTTGAGATAGAACCTCAACAGTTGGTGTCTGCAACAAAACACAAAAAAAAAATGTCATAACTAATTAATTATAACATTCTTACCACTTTTTGTTGATAAAAATCTGAGCATACAATGCCAGATAAATAGTAAAGATTATTACAGAGTTTCAGCTCTTAGACAATTCATTAAGAATGTAACACACACAAAAATCTGGTTCAGAAAATATGAGGACCTGAATTGAGACACTCATTTTAAAGCTTTGACATTAACATTGTAACACACATTTTCTGGTTCAGAAAATATGAGGACCTTATATGAAACACACCTAAGTCTTTCTTGCTTCAAACAATATAAGGACATGACGAGTGCTCACATGTAGAATTTATGTTGTGGACTTGTAACATCTCCTGTTTTGCTAAACATGAGTTCTAAACTTTCTACTGACTAACATGGATGTACCCTTGCGAAAAAGTTGTCATATAAACTGATCTGTGAGAGATTAAAATAAATAAATGTCTTTCAAAATATAGGTTGGGTCAAATTTACAGCAGATATAGTAAAAATAGACATGTAATAACCTGTTGGAGGGATGAAGTCAGTTAATGGCTCACATCTGAATCTGGAGAATGTTGAGATGGAACCTCAACAGTTGGTTTCTGCAACAAAACACAAAAATATAATGTCAGAACTAATTCATTATAACATTATCAGCACTTTTTGTTGATAAAACTCTGAGCATACAATGCCAGATAAATAGTAAAGATTATTACAGAGTTTCAGCTCTTAGACAATTAATTAAGAATATAAAACACACTAAAATCTGGTTCAGAAAATATGAGGACCTGAATTGAGACACACATTTTAAAGCTTGGACATTAACATTGTAACACACACTAATCTGGTTTAGAAAATATGAGGACCTTATATGAAACACACCTAAGTCTTTCTTGGTTCAAACAATATAAGGACATGACGAGGGGTCACATGTAGAATGTATGTTGTTGACTTGTAACATCTCCTGTTTTGCTAAACATGAGTTCCAAACTCCTTACTGACTAACATGGATGTACCCTTACGAAAATGTTGTCATATAAACTGATCTGTGAGAGATTAAAATTAATAAATGTCTTTCAAAATATAGGTTGGGTCACATTTAGAGCAGATATAGTAAAAATAGACTTGTAATAACCTGTTGGAGGGATGAAGTCGGTTTATCGCTCACATCTGAATCTGGAGAATGTTGAGATAGAACCCCAACAGTTGGTGTCTGCAACAAAACACAAAAAATATAATGTCAGAACTAATTAATTATAACATTAACAACCACTTTTGGTTGATAATATTCTGAGCATATAATTCTACATAAACAGTAAAGATTATTATAGCGTTTTAGCTCTTAGACTATTATTTAAGAATGTAACATTCACTAAAATGTGGTTCAGAAAATATGAGGACCTGGATTGAAACACTCATTTTAAAGCTTTGAATTAAACATTGTAACACACACTAATGTGGTTCAGAAAAATATGAGGACCTTATATGAAACACACTGAAGTCTTTTTTAGTTCAAACAATATGAGTACATGACAAGTGATCACATATAGAATTCATGTTGCTGACCTGTAACATCTCCTGTTTTGCTAAACATGAGTTGTAAATTCCACAGACTAACATGGATGTACGCTTAAAAAATGTTGTCATATAAACTGATCTGTGAGAGGTTAAAAGGATTAAATGTCTTTTGAAGTATAGGTTGTGTCAAGTTTTTAGCAGATTTAGGGCAGCACGGTGGAACAGGGGTTAGTGCATGTGCGTCACAAATCGTTAAATCCTGGGCTCGTGATCTTTCTGTGTGGAGTTTGCATGTTCTCCCCGTGACTGCGTGGGTTCCCTCTGGGTACTCCGGCTTCATCATACCTCCAAACACATGCACCTGGGGATAGGTTGATTGGCAACACTAAATTGGCCCTAGTGTGTGAATGTGAGTGTAAATGTTGTCTATTTGTGTTGGCCGTGTAATGAGGTGGCGACTTGTCCAGGGTGTACTCCGCCTTCCGCCCGAATGCAGCTCAGATAGGCTCAAGCACACCCCGCCAACCCAAAAAAGGGACAGGTAGTAGAAAATGGATGGATGGATGGATAGTAAAATAGTCAAGTAATAACCTGTTGGAGGGATGAAGTCGGTTTATCGCTCACATGAATCTGGAGAATGTTGAGATAGAACATCAACAGTTGGTGTCTGCAACAAAACACATAAAAATAATGTTAGAACTTATTAATTATAACATTATCAGCACTTTTTGTTGTTAACATTATGTGCATATAATGCCAGATAAATAGTAAAGATATTTATAGAGGGTTTCTGTCTCTTGTCCTGCTCATGTCTTGAGATGAACTTCCCTCGGTACTCGACCACAAAAGAACCTTTTTAAATTGATGCAAGAGCAAATACACCATATCCTGATAAAACAGTTTATCAATTAACAATGTTTGGAATATCTGTTTTAAAAAGGAATAATAATAGTCGTTACTTGACTAAAAATTCATTTACAAACAGAATTACTCTTTCATAAATGTAAATAATTATTAAATTAAGTACAAACCCCGTTTCCATATGAGTTGGGAAATGGTGTTAGATGTAAATATAAACAGAATACAATGATTTGCAAATCATTTTCAAGCCATATTCAGTTGAATATGCTACAAAGACAACATATTTGATGTTCACTCTGATAAACATTTTTTTGGTGCAAATAATCATTAACTTTAGAATTTGATGCTAGCAACACGCAACAAACAAGTTGGGAAAGGTGGCAATAAATACTGATAAAGTTAAGAAATGCTCATCAAACACTTATTTGGGACATCCCACAGGTGTGAAGGCTAATTTGGAACAGGTGGGTGCCATGATTGGGTATAAAAACAGCTTCCCAAAAAATGCTCAGTCTTTCACAGGAAAGGATGGGGCGAGGTACACCCCTTTGTCCACAACTGCGTGAGCAAATAGTCAAACAGTTTAAGAACAACCTTTCTCAAAGTGCAATTGCAAGAAATTTACTGATTTCAACATCTACGCTCCATGATATCATCAAAAGGTTCAGAGAATCTGGAGAAATCACTCCACGTAACCGGCATGTCTGGAAACTAACATTGAATAACCGTGACCTTCGATCCCTCAGACGGCACTGTATCAAAAACCGACATCAATCTCTAAAGGATATCACCACATGAGTTCAGGAACACTTCAGAAAACCACTGTCACTAAATACAGTTTGTTGCTATATCTGTAAGTGCAAGTTAAAGCTCTATTATGCAAAGCGAAAGCCAATTATCAACATCCAGAAACGCCGCCGGCTTCTCTGGGCCCGAGATCATCTAAGAAGGACTGATGCAAAGTGGAAAGGTGTTCTGTGGTCTAACGAGCCCACATTTCAAATTTTTTTTGGAAATATTCGACACCGTTTCATCCGGACCAAAGGGGAAGCGAACCATCCAGACTGTTATCGACGCAAAGTTGAAAAGCCAGCATCTGTGATGGTATGGGGGTGCATTAGTGCCCAAGGCATGGGTAACTTACACATCTGTAAGTTACCCATCTGTTTGGAACAACATTTGCTGCCATTTAAGCGCCAACTTTTTCATGTGCGCCCCTGCTTATTTCAGCAAGACAATGCCAAGCCACATTCAGCACGTGTTCAGCTTCATAAAAAAGAGTGCAGGTACTTTCCTGGCCGGCCTGCAGTCCTATCAAAAATGTGTGGTGCATTATGAAGCGTAAAATACGACAGAGGAGACCCCGGACTGTTGAACGACTGAAGCTCTACATAAAACAAGAATGGGAAAGAATTCCACCTTCCAAGCTTCAACAATTAGTTTCCTCAGTTCAAACGATTATTGAGTGTTGTTGAAAGAAAAGGTGATGTAACACAGTGGTGAACATGCCCTCTCCCAACTACTTTGGCACGTATTGCAGCCATGAAATTCTAAGTTAATTATTATTTGTAAAAAAAATTATTCTGTTTGGATTTACATCTACCACAATTTCCCAACTCATATGGAAACGGGGTTTGTAATTAATGTGTTACTTGAAAAAGAAAAGTTTTAAATATCTAGCATATGCAGTTGAGAGACATTTCATGAGAGCAGAGTGTGTGTGTGCCTTTAAAAAGCTGTGCCTTTTGCCAAGTGACGTGGGACGTCAGCGCCCAGACATAGCAAAATAGTTCAGCTGTATTTTTTAGCTTAGCAGTGGCAGTTAAGATAGTTCTGTTGAATGTTTTTGTTTGCGTGTGGATGAGGCCTCTTTCTATTTGATATCGTGTTCGTAATTACTTCCGGGGGTTGCTTTCATTAGTAAAAAGATATTACCTGCACTAAACCTTTTGTGCTTCTAACGCTGTCTTGTTGACATACAATCACATCAAAAGTAGCATGCCAGATTACATAAAACGCATCGTAACAGCGTTGTAGCGTACATAAAAGTTATTAGATTACTCGTTACCGGTAAAAGTAACAGCATTAGTAACATCGTTTTCATATACCGCTGTTATACCATCCATCCATCCATCCATCATCTTCCGCTTTTCCGAGGTGGGGTCGCGGTGGCAGCAGCCTAAGCAGGGAAGCCCAGACTTCCCTCTCCCCAGCCACTTCGTCTAGCTCTTCCCGGGGGATCCCGAGGCGTTCCCAGGCCAGCCGGGCGACATAGTCTTCCCAACGTGTCCCTGGGTCTTCCCCGTGGCCTCCTACCAGTTGGACGTGCCCTAAACACCTCCCTAGGGAGGCGTTCGGCTGGCATCCTGACCAGATGGCCGAACCACCTCATCTGGCTCCTCTCGATGTGGAGGAGCAGCGGCTTTACTTTGAGTCCCTCCCGGATGGCAGAGCTTCTCACCCTATCTCTAAGGGAGAGCCCCGCCACCCGGCGGAGGAAACTCATTTTGGCCGCTTGTACCCGTGATCTTATCCTTTCGGTCATGACCCAAAGCTCATGACCATAGGTGAGGAGGGGAACGTAGATCGACCGGTAAATTGAGAGCTTTGCCTTCCGGCTCAGCTCCTTCTTCACCACAACGGATCGATACAACGTCCGCATTACCGAAGACACCACACCGATCCGCCTGTCGATCTCACGATCCACTCTTCCCCCACTCGTGAACAAGACTCCGAGGGGCCATAGAGGTCAGGTGCATTGTGAGCTGGGCGGCAGCCGAAGGCAGGGCACTTGGCGGTCCGATCCTCGGCTACAGAAGCTAGCTCTTGGGACGTGGAACGCTGTTATTCCAAACACTTCTAATTAAAGCCATATAATACAACCTCTATTAGACAGTAAGGAAATGATCCAAATGAGATGTTGATACAGTTACCATTGATATGTTACATAACAAGACATACCTTTCCAATCATTGATCCACTGGGCCTTAAAACAAGACTTGTCACATCCAGATCAAATAAACTCGGTGGCTTCAGCCTCAGGATTACGTCTCGCTCTTCTTTTGGGCACGATGTCTATATCATGTGTTGATGCGCCTAACAAATCCACACATAAAAATGAAAAAAGTCAGTGACACAGAAATAAAACAAAGAACTAAACCCTTCAAAAACTGTTAAATTTAGGCTCAATGCAGACATGAAGCTTCTCAAACAAAGAACTAATGTAACAATATCAGTAACATGCCTACTCCACAGTGCTTATCAGCTTGAAATATTTTTATTTGAGAAAAAGTATAAACAATTTGAAGAACTCTAGTCTGTCTTGTTTAAAATTAAGAAAATGTTTACTAGCATAGTGATCAAGGGTGATGGGTCAAATGGAGAGAATAATTTCACCACACCTTGTGTGTGTGACAATCACTGCTACTTATAATCTTCCATGCAACTTTAAAAAAAAAATGTTAAATGCCTTGGCCTTGGCCCAGAACTGAAATGCTTAATTTAACCTCATAAAATCAAATCTGATTGCAATTAATAACAACAACATTTAACTGTTGATTATAATGAACTATTTTCCTATGTTAAAAAAACATTGGTCTATTTAATTACGTTAAACTCCATTTTATGCTCACCTGATTCAACCATGCTGCCGAAGACTGTCAAAGATGGTTTGTGGCCAAGATAGATGTCCCCCTCCGGTGATGCAGGTCCCGGAAGTGATGTTCACTGAGCGCTCTGTTGTGCTCAAAATCGTGTGTGAAGTTTTGTATTTCGATTATAAATGGTCCTTTTGGAAAACCCTTTTTATATATATATTCAATATTAAGTGTGATACATGAGCTGTATAACTTCCATGATGAAAATAGTTAACTAGTGATTTAGCCCTCTGTTAGGAGCAGACATCGTCCAGCGGCCAATCAGGCGGCGCCTAACTGAAAATTGGACCAATCAGACGCCGAGACTCTTCAGAGTGGGCGGAAGTAAACATCTTGAACACCATGTAAAGTGAATACCTCCAAAAACAACCCCCATTTTAATCCTAAATTTGCCCCAAAGATAAAAAATACCCAAATAATGTGCTATTGTAACCATTTGAAAATATTAAATACTGTGTGTAGTTTGAATTGCATTTGAATTATTGCCTTTGTCTCAATCAAGGTTGAAGGTTGTTTTTTTTTTATGCAAAAACCTACATTTCAGGCACATTTAAAGCAATTATTGTGCGGCATTGTATTTTAGTCAACAGAATAGCAAAAAGTCCAATACAGTAAAATACTGAATCAAACAAATTAAATCATCACCATAATCCCTTTATTACTAATTGTCTAGCCCAAATCCTCTCCAGATAAACCAAATTAATAGATAAAACTAACACTAAAAAGGATGAGATCATCAGATCAGTTGAAAATGTGTTGTTATTTGATTCAGAATTCAAGAGTATGTTTATTGCTGTAATGGTTAGATGTTTTTCAAAATGTTGGAGTGTGTGAGTTTCTGACCCACATGACATATGAGGACATATGACATATGAGGACAAGTGTGTGTGTGTGTGTGTCATAATAGCAAAGATGGCCACTAGGGGCAAAATCGAAGGTGACCAAAAAAATTAAACACACTTTCACACACTTTTTCTGAAAATTTGACAAATGAAGACTTTAGAGATTTTTGGTCTGGGAACATGCTGGGAGGGTCTAGAACACGATAGCATTGCGGGAAATATGGGGACATGGAAAATGTCCCCATATTTCAACAGGTCCTCATATGTAAGGTGAAATTTCATAAAAATGTCCCCATATGTCACTTTGACAAACGCACACACACACACACACACACACACACACACACACACACACACACACACACACTTAGACAACAGATTGGTCCAATGTCTGTCTGGGTGGGTTTGAGTGTAGGGGATGGGGGTGGTCTTTGAAACTTGAGGAACTTCCAACTGCCTCTCGTGTCCCCTTATTTGATTAGTTGCCTAAAGGGGCCCTGTGGATCAATAAAGGACTTCGGTGGCCCTTGTCTCTAGTGGACTGCCCCCCGACCCACCAAAATCACACAAAGACACACACTGTCTGGCTTTAATGCACACAACTGTGCTGCAGCTCATTCAGGCCATGCCGTCAATCATAAAAAGTAGGGACAGGTCCAGTCTGTCTGGCTCAGTCTATGTAGGACGTTAGAGGTTTTAGGGTTGGGGGTGTTCAGTAAATGGATGAGATATTTTGGGCCTGTATGGTCCATCTGGTGTGTGATGATGAACAAATATATTCTGTTTTTTTATTATCTACTAACACGAACACGAACAAATGGACTGAAGTCAATCATCTTGTAATTGATACCCCCGCCCCTTTCCATCTCACCCTTTTTACCATTTAAATGATAAAACATGGTTAATTGGCTCAGAGGAGGTCAAACACACACACACACTGGATGATGTCACCACCCATTGTGAGCAAAGCCTCCCACTGACCAATATTAAGTTAACTGCTGTGCTCAAGGGCACTTTGACAGGAGCCGGGAGCGTTTTTATCATCTGAAATGATCCGAAACAGTCCGCGATATTTAGGGGCGACATTAGTTAGGCCACCAACAGTCGCATCCGTTCATATAGGACATGACATGATGAGGATTGCATTTGTGGCGCCCCCTTTGGGTTGTGCTGAAAATTATTTGTAAGACATGCTAGCCTCACATGTAATGCAGATTTCCTCAAACTGGTCAATAACTTATGGACAAAGTTGAGTTAAGTTGCCATGTACCGCTTGTGTTTTTCAAACATTTTTTGTTCAAATGTTACCAACCCCTCTTGTCAGCTCTCTAAAGGTGTGTACCAAATTTGGTGGTGACTCAAATCCATATTGTAAAACAGTTGTTCGAAAACATTTTTTTTTAATCAATTACCACATCCGGTAACCAAATACCACCATAATGTCCAACATTAAAATACAGTAGTGTATTAAGCTTAAATATTATTCAAAAACAAGGCAAGGGTTTTATTTTACAAGATTTTATATTTTGGGCCACTTTAACATTACACAGAGTAACACTGTGTTAGTTTACAAGTGTTTATTTGGCATACCACTAAATAGAGCCCCAAAATCACTGCTCTCAAAAATATAATGTGTGAGGAATTTCAAGTCAAGCCTACTTTTAGGTTCAAACTTTGTGGCCACCATTTAGTTTGTTTGTCAGTAAACAAAACAGCAGGGGTGCATGCTTAGACAAATGTTCACCCTTTTGTGTAAAGTGGTTCTGTAGTATAGAATAATTACACCATGGGATGTCAACTTTTTAATCTCATGACTGTACAGTCCCAGTCAAAAGTTTGGGCACAGTCTCTGATTGACTAAAATGTAAAAGTGTGTGCAAAAGTTTGACTATAATTGATATTTCAATAATAATACTTCAGGGTGCTGAAAAAAAAATCAATTCACATCCATGTTGCAATTCTCATTTGATCTAATGGTTCAACGATTTGTCGACATTGTTGAAAAATGTCGACAATCCAATAGTCATGATGTCATCACTCGTGTTTTTCCGGGGGATGCAAGTCAGCATTGTCCCTCGCATCAATATTGCAGGTAAAAAACATGTAAAGTATGGAACTATTTCCTCTTCCTCTTGTTAAAAACATGAATACCTTGATTATATTGCAAAGCATATCTACTTTTTGTGACACTATATCTGTGATACGGAAGCATTTAAAGTGAATGAATGTCTGACATCTGTGGAATGCGGTCTCATCTTGGGAAAATGTTTAGCTTGTACCTTGCTAGCTATCCAACAAGTGTGACATACAGTTGTGTGAAACATTGATTTAAATATACTTTTAGCTAAACTTTGACAGCTAAACTGTTCTAAGTCATTTCAAGTACTTATTAAAGCAGAGTCAATTTGCAATACAATGAAGAAAGTCACAATAACAGACGTCAATTGTACGCAAGCACACACTAACGCACAGGAGCACGGACACACAAACACACTAAACCTTAGGCACCAAGGCGCTGGTGTCATTAATCTATTACATAGCTAAAATATTAATAATTAATCAATGATACTATTATGTGCATTGAGTGTATTAGATTGCTAAAAATGTCAGGAGTTAATCAATAATCAAAACAGGCCCAGAGCATAATACTACCACCACCATAGTTGACGGTAGGTAGGTGTTCTTGGGATTAAAGGCCTCACCTTTTCTCCTCCAAACATATTGCTGAGTATTGTTGGAAAACAGCTCAATTTTTGTTTCATCTGACATCACATGGACAAAGATAAAACCTCCTGGAGGAAAGTTCTGTAGCCAAATAAACCAAAAATTTAGTTGTTTGGAACACCATTCCTACAGTCATACATGGTGGTGGTAGTATCATGTTGTGGGCCTGTTTTACTGCCAATGGAAGTGGTGCTTTACAAGGAGTAAATGGGACAATGAAAAAGGAGTATTACCTCCAAATTCTTCAGGACAACCTAAAATCATCAGCCCGGAGGTTGGGTCTTGGGCGCAGTTGGGTGTTCCAACAGGACAATGACCCCAAACACATGTCAATAGTTGTAAAGGAATGGCTAAATCAGGCTAGAATTAAGGTTTTAAGAATGGCCTTCCCAAAGTCCTGACTTAAACTTGTGGAAAATGCTGAAGAAACAAGTCAATGTCAGAAAACCAACACATTTAGCTGAACTGCACCAATTTTGTCAAAAGGAGTGGTCAAAACTTATACCAGAAGCTTGTGGATGGCTACCAAAAGCGCCTTATTGCAGTGAACTTGCCAAGGGACATGTAAGCAAATATTAGCATTGCTGTATGTATACTTTTGACCCAGCAGATTTGGTCACATTTTCAGTTGACCCATGATAAATTCTTAAAAGAACCAAACTTCATGCTTGTTTTTTGTGACCAACAAGTTTGTGCTCCAATCACTCTATCATAAAAAAATAAGAATCGTAGAAATTATTGGAAACTCAAGACAGCCATGACATTATGTTCTTTACAAGTGTATGTAAACTTTTGATCGCGACTGTATATCACAATAACAGATTTTGATACTGTTGCATTCGTACCATTTTTCGGCTAACTAGCTGCATGCATGTGTGTGGGCTGGGTCAGCAGCCAAGAAGATTTGTTGTATTGTCTTGAAAAGATTTTATTATAATTTTTAAATCAAATAATATATTGCAAAAATCTGTTTGAATCAAGAAACAGTTCTAAATTGAAGTGTGACCCCCCCCAAAAAAATATGAATCCAGCCAGTTGCAAGTTGTTGTAAGATTCCCATCCCTAGTAATAATAATAATAATAGTGCAGAACACAATCAGTGCAAGTCAGGACTTCACTGGCCTGACCCTGCGTGTGATCTTCTGCTAACATGTCCTTGTTGTCCACCTACACACCGCTCGTTGTGACACAAAGCCCACCTGCCACGCCGCCGTCACTTACTCCCCAAGGCAACTCCCCTCCCATGCACCATCCCACGCAGTCGTCGGTCAGTCACACGTGCTGCTTAACCTCCCTAACGAGGTGCAGCGGCGGGTCGTGTCAATCTGCTCCGCCTCCGCCCACGCCGGACTCTGGCTGGTGTAATTGACTTCCTGACGGACTGTCAGGGTGGACGTGATGCATGCTCGGATGGCGTGGGTGCGAGAGGCTACGAGGAGATTCGACACGGCATTCTTGTCATCATCTTTGATTTTTACGTCATTCTAGCAGCGATTATTGCTAATTGTACACCACTTGAGTCAGTGGACTGTGTGGGTTCTTTTTCCAAAAGGATCTAATTCTTAACGAATCCTTTAAAACAAGCAAGATGACCGGTCATTTTGAATGACATAAGACTCCAGGCGGGTGAAAATTCAAGTTTTTTACTTCAGTTTGCCTCACATATTTAAGGTTTCTGCAAATTAAACCAAGCAAGACATCTATTAATTTTGACGGATATTTAGATCCAGTTGCTAGCAGTCAGTGAAGTGAAGCATTAAAGGGGAACATTATCACCAGACCTATGTAAGCGTCAATATATACCTGGATGTTGCAGAAAAAGGACCATATATTTTTTTACCCATTTCCGAACTCTAAATGGGTGAATTTTGGCGAATTAAACGCCTTTCTATTATTTGCTCTCGGAGTGATGACGTCACAACGTAACGTCACCTAGGTAGTCAACCGCCATTTTTTCAAACACATGACAAACATCGAGTCAAATAAGCTCTGTTATTTTCCGTTTTTTTCGACTGTTTTCCGTAACTTGGAGACATCATGCCTTGTCAGTGTGTTGTCGGAGGGTGTAACAACACGATCAGGGACGGATTCAAGTTGACTTATGTGGAGTGTGCATCGATTAGCACGGCATGCTAATCGACGCTAACATGCTATTTAGGCTAGCTGTATGTACATTTGCATCCAGCCTTTCTCTCCACCCACATTTAATGGCAAACAAACACTTACCAATCGACAGATTTAAGTTGCTCCAGTGTCACGAGATGCAAAAGTCCCGATCGTTTGGTCTGCACATTTTACCGGCGATGCTACGGCAGACATGGCACAGAGATGTATGAATATCCTGCAGATGCATTTCCAACGATAAAGTCAACAAAATCACAAAGATGAGTTTTGTTGATGTTATTGACTTATGTGCTAATCAGACATATTTGGTCGCGGCATGACTGCCAGCTAATCGATGCTAACATGCTATTTAGGCTAGCTGTATGTACATTTGTAGCTATATTTGCATCCAGCGTTTTCCTCTACCCACATTTAATGCCAAACAAACACTTACTAATCGACAGATTTAGGTTGCTCCAGTGTCACAAGATGCGAAAGTCCCGATCCTTTGGTCTGCACATTTTACCGGCGATGCTAAGGCAGACATGGCCGAATAGCGTCAATAGCTAATCGCTCAATAGCTTCAGTTTCTTCTTCAATTTTGTTTTCGCTATCTGCCCCCATACTCCAACCATCCGTTTAAATACATGCGTAATCTGTTGAATTGCTTAAGCCGCTGAAATCCGAGTCTGAATCCGAGCTAATGTCGCTATATCTTGCTGTGGTATCCGCCTGGATAGCATGTTAATCACTGGATGATGTCACAGGAAAATGGACGGTGGCTTCACAGATAGCGAAAATCAGGCACTTTAAATCCTTTTTTCGGGATATTCCACAATGGGTAAAATTTTGAAAAAAAACTTCGAAAAATAAAATAAGTCACTGGGAACTGATTTTTATTGGTTTCAACCCTTCTGAAATTGTGATAATGTTCCCTTTTAAGCAGCTGGTTGGTTGGTCATAGTAAATAGCTTATATTTGTATAGCGCTTTTCTACCTTCAAGGTACTTAAAGCGCTTTGACACTATTTCTACATTCACCCATTCACACACACATTCACACACTGATGGCGGGAGCTGCCATGCAAGGCCCTAACCACAACCCATCAGGAGCAAGGGTGAAGTGGCTAGCTCAAGGACACAACGGATGTGACTAGGCTGGTAGAAGCTTGGGATTGAACCAGGAACCCTCAGGTTGCTGGCACAGCCACTCTCCCAACTGTGCCACACCGTCCCTTAACAGTCTTATCAACAACAGGTGTGGGATCCATGAATCAGCTAATACATTTCCGTACATAAATGGGTGACACTGAGATACTGGAAAAGTCACATAATTGCATACAGTATGCCTTTCTGTGACTTTTCCAGTGTCTAAGTGTGACTGTGACACTCTAAGGTGGGGCTCTCAAACCATTTCGCACATTGGGCCACAATTTAAAGCACACTTTGAATTAATTATCTATGGCCTCCGGGATAATATTTGATTAGTATTAAAACCGGCCCACAGGCCACAACCGCCTGCTGCTGTTTTGCGTGCACCAATACCCCATTAGTGTTGGCGCTAGTTATTTTCAAAATGGAATCATAGGAACCCCATCAGGTCATATAAATGGGGTCCCACAGTACATTTTTGGGGTCCCACTTTTTTGTTAGCGTTTTGAAAACAAATGATAAATGTACGCATTATCCTGTTATATCTCACATTCTATATTGTGTTTTGGAAATAGGTTGTCAAACGTTACTTAATTCATTAAAAAAAGAAGAATACAATAAAAAAAAATGTGTATATATATGTAAATGTATTCAGTTATAAACATTCATTCACTTTCTTCTGTCTTTCATGGATATAAATGTTACCGCTGCCGGTATTTTTTCTATATTTGTATTGTAATATTTTCAGAAAGTGTTTGTTCTATTTTTGGCCAAAGTAAGACAAAAAAACAACCTGAAGTTGTCTTTATTTTTTAGTTTTAATGCCATGACTTTAATAGTCTGGCCTGCATGTGCACAGATTCTCCTCCATGCGGCCCCTTGGCTAAAATGAGTTTGACCCCCTCTGCTTTAGATCATGGACTGAACACGGGCTTTTTATCACGACTGGTGCGGAGGAAAGCTGCCTTTTTGGAAAAGTTAGTTTGTTCCTGTTTGAATAGTTCTATTTTCTGACAGTAGTCTGAGTCCAGAAATGTGTTGTGACTGGTAATTTGATGCGCGCAGGTATGTCAGAGGGGGAGACAGTTATGGGAGAGATCCGCTTTGTGAGCACGCTGAGATGGCTGTGAATGTTGTTTCTGATCGCTTGAAAAAGTGATTTTTGATCAACCATCTCCTCGTCACCCTTTTAACATCTGGGCAAAAGCTACTATATTTTATGTCAAAAGCAGCAGAATCCAGGAGTAACTTCATTTTGGATCACGGTATACCCACAAGGACAATTTTTGTGATTTTACCACAGAATACCGAACTCTTTGGCAAGTCTGATTAATACCACTGTGGCCTTAAATGAAGATTGTTCTACATGAGGTGAACGTGTGTGTGATGTATGGAAAGGTGTTGCTAAAGTTAGTTAGGGTTCTGGTTTGCTAAAATTTGCCATGTGGGATGGATTGACCTTGATCTTGAAATGGTCCCAGCCTTAGACACCTGTGCTGCAAGGTAAGTGGCCACTCCCCTCTGACAAAGTCCTGTTTGAAGCCTCACAATAGCAAAGTTCCCTTGATCATTTGTTCGGTCTTGTCTTGGTCTCATGATGTCAAAATGTGCATGATGAAGAGATACTGTTACATGGAAACATCAGCTGTATGTTAAATATTTTAAGATCACCAGTAGGGCTGCATGATTAATCAACATCAAATCAACATCAAGGTTTTAATCAGTGTGACTAAGTAACGGCCAGAGAGTGAGATTTTAAGTGTTTTGCTCTCTCTCTGCTGTCACCGGCATTTGAGTGACAGACATGTTCGCCAATCAGATTTGTTGAGCCTGATATTTGTTCGTCTCTCGCTTAAAACAATCGCTCTCAGCACCTGAGCGCGTTTATTGAACAATAACATTAACTGAATGCAGTGAGTCCTTTTGTCAGTCATTCACAATCTTTGTGTTTATGGGGGGAGAGCAGGGTGCAAGCTTTACCAACACAGGAAGCCCGTTTCCTCCCTAGTCACAACTTGCCAGGGAGAAGTGCCACAAAGTAACAAAAATTAGGAGGACATTATTATGATTATAAACCAAAAGCCACATTCGACCCATATCAGTTTGCTTATCGCCCTAACGGCTCCACAGAGGACGCCATCTCCTCTGCACCCCACCTGTGCTTAGAACATCTGGAAGGAAAGGACACACACGTGCGGATGTTGTTTATGGACTTCAGCTCAGCATTCAACACCATCATCCCGCAGCATTCGGTGAACAAACTGGCGTCCCTTGATTTCAGTACCCCCCTATGCAACTGGCTACATGACTTCCTCACAGACAGACCCCAGTCTGTGAGAGTGGGCAACAACACCTCCGGTGCCATCTCCCTGAGCACCGGCTCCCCCCTGGGCTGCGTCCTGAGTCCGCTGCTGTTCACATTGATGACCCCTGACCGCTGCGCCAGGTCCACTACTAACCACATTGTGAAGTATGCGGACGACACGACACCAGTGGGCCTCATCCGTGACAACAACGAAATGGACTACAGCGAGGAAGTGAAACATACTTGCCAACCCTCCCGAATTTTCCAGGAGACTCCCAAAATTCAGCGCCTCTACCGAAAACCTCCCAGGACAAATATTCTCCCGAAAATCCCTCGGTTTTCAGCCGGAGCTGAAGGCCACGCCCCCTCCAGCTCCATGCGGACCTGAGTGAGGACAGCCTTTTTTCATGTCCGCTTTCTCACGATATAAACAGCGTGCCTGCCCAATCACGTTACTCCATACGAGGCGTCCGGCTTACCGCCAATGAGCATGGTGCAGATGGAGAAGATCTTTTCGGCGTCCGTGTTGGCGCACACGTTTAAAGCCGAAGGTGGTCAGGCTGCTGAGGGTGAAGTAGAGGGCGGCGATGTACCAGCTGCGCAACGACGGGCCGCCAACCACCGGTACCGGTCCGTGGATTGATTGGTACCGGGCCGCACAAGAAATGTTTTTATTTTTATTTTTTATTTTTATTAAATCAACATAAAAAACACAGGATACACTTACAATTAGTGCACCAACCCAAAAAAACTCCCTCCCCCATTTACACTCATTCACACAAAAGGGTTGTTTCGTTCTATTATTAATATTCCTGGTTCCTACAATATATATCAATACAGTCTGCAAGGGATACAGTCCGTAAGCACACATGATTGTATTTTTTTCATTAACCTCCGTCGGACAAAATTTCAAGCGTTGACCGGTCTGCAGTTACAAAAAGCTTGGGGACCACTGACGTAGGGCATCTCCAGGCGTTTGCCCAGCTCATGGAGCCATCTTTGGGGAAGAGACGGGAGGACAACAGGGTGACAAGAACTAAATCATCCAGACTAGAGATAAATTGTATTATTATGTTTATCTTACCCCAAAATAAATATATTTGTTAATTTAAAAAATAAATACATGTTTACTATATTTTGCTTAAAACATCAAAATTAATTGTATTTTTATTTGTATTTTTTCTGACTCCTTATTACATCCAGCCATAGAATTATACATTAAAATAAACATATTTGAAGTAAATAATTTTAAATGATCATAATACTTCATTTAAAATTACCATATTTAATTATAATAAGAATTGCTTCTTTATCAACAACTTTATCATTTTATTCATTACATTTTGAAGCTCTCAGAAGCCAAGTTATGTTATATTTCTTAAGATTTATTTATGCAAGTTTGACGTATCAATTATCTAAACACAGTTTTGTTTGCATATTTTCTGTATGTATGTATGTATGTATGTGTATATATATATATATATATTATGTATATATATATTATGTATAGATATATATATATGAAATACTTCACTTGGTGAATTCTAGCTGTAAATATACTCCTCCCCTCTTACCATGAGCTAATGCAACATTATTTCGTTCTTATCTGTACTGTAAAGTTTGAATTTGAATGACAATAAAAAGAAAGTTTAAGTCTAAATGTACGGTTGTGGTAATATTTTTGTTTCAAATTGGACAACAATATACAAACCCCGTTTCCATATGAGTTGGATAATTGTGTTAGATGTAAATATAAACGGAATACAATGATTTGCACATCCTTTTCAACCCATATTCAATTGAATGCACTACAAAGACCAGATATTTTATGTTCAAACTCATAAACTTTTTTTTTTTTTTGCAAATAATAATAACTTAGAATTTCATGGCTGCAACACGTGCCAAAGTAGTTGGGAAAGGGCATGTTCACCACTGTGTTACATCACCTTTTCTTTTAACAGCACTCAATAAATGTTTGGGAACTGAGGAAACTAATTGTTGAAGCTTTGAAAGTGGAATTCTTTACCATTCTTGCTTGATGTACAGCTTAAGTTGTTCAACAGTCCGGGGTCTTGTTGTCATATTTTATGCTTCATAATGCGCCACACATTTTCGATGGGAGACATGTCTGGACTGCAGGGGGGCCAGTAAAGTACCCGCACTATTTTACTACGAAGCCACGCAGTTGTAACACGCGACTTGGCATTGTTTTGCTGAAATAAGCAGAGGCGTCCATGATAACGTTGCTTGGATGACAACATATATTGCTCCAAAACCTGTATGGACCATTCAGCATTAATGGCGCCTTCACAGATGTGTAAGTTACCCATGCCTTGGTCATTAATGCTCACCCATACCATCACAAATGCTGGCTTTCGAACTTTTCGCCTATAACAATCCGGATGGTTATTTTCCTCTTTGTTCCGGAGGACACCATGTCCACAGTTTCCAAATATAATTTGAAATGTGGACTCGTCAGACCACAGAACACTTTTCGACTTTGCATCAGTCCATATTAGATGAGCTCGGGCCCAGAGAAGTCGGTGGCGTTCCTGTGTGTTGTTGATAAATGGGTTTGGCTTTGCATAGTAGAGTTTTAACTTGCACTTACAAATGCAGCGACCAACTGTAGTTACTGATAGTGGTTTTATGAAGTGTTCCTGAGCCCATGTGGTGATATCGTTTACACACTGATGTCGGTTTTTGATGCAGTACCGCCTGAGGGATCAAAGGTCTGTAATATCATTGCTTACGTGCAGTGATTTCTCCAGATTTTCTGAACCTTTTGCTGATTTTACGGACCGTAGATGGTAAAATCCCTAAATTCCTTGCAATAGCTCATTGAGAAATGTTGTTCTAAAACTGTTCGACAATTTGCTTACAAATTGGTGACCCTCACCCCATCCTTGTTTGTGAATTACTTAGCATTTCATGGAAGCTGTTTTTATATCCAATTTTGGCACCCACCTGTTCCCAATTAGCCTGCACACCTCTGGGATGTTCCAAATATGTGTTTGATGAGCATTCCTCAACTTTACCAGAATTTATTGTCACCTTTACCAACTTCTTTGTCATGTGTTGCTGGCATCAAATTCTAAAGTTAATGATTATTTGCAAAAAAAAAACTGTTTATCAGTTTTAACATCAAATATGTTGTTTTTGTAGCATATTCAACTGAATATGGGTTGAAAATGATTTTCAAATCATTGTATTCCGTTTATATTTACATCTAACACTATTTCCCAACTCATATGGAAACGGGGTTTGTACGATCAACACGGAGGAAAAAGCGAGAATGCCGCCAACACATCATGGCAATAAACAAAGAAGACAACGTGCAGCCTTGTTGTTAAAACTGGAAAAAAAATCAACTTTAAGATTTTCAGTATTTATTTAAGTAAAATGTTTACGTACACAAATGAGAGTCCATTTAATTTTATTTTTTGTTTAATTATCCAGGATAAAAAAGCTATTCACCTTCCAATTAAAGTGCAATGCAAACAGTTATTCAGGACTAAGAAATAAAAGTGTATATCCGTGTAAATAGTTACTTGCAATATTATACATTATGATTACATTACATTATAAACACTGTATGGTTTTTATCGATTATTTCTTCAGTTTCACAACATGATCCAGACAAAAAATCTGAGTCTGTCTGCACGAAACCAAATATTTTTTAAAGAAAATATTTCCGTATTGTTTTAATTAACCTGCTCAGTGGCCTTGTGGTTAGAGTGTCCCCCCTGAGATCGGTAGGTCGTGAGTTCAAACGCCGGCCGAGTCATACCAAAGATTATAAAAATGGGACCCATTACCTCCCTGCTTAGCACTCAGCATCAAGGGTTGGAATTGGGGGGTAAATCACCAAAATGATTCCCGAGCGCAGCCACCACTGCTGCTCACTGCTCCCCTCGCCTTCCAGGGGGTGGAACAAGGGTGACGGGTCAAATGTAGAGGGTAATTTCAGTGACTATCAGTGGTACTTTAACTTTAATGTGTGGCACCTTGAGACAAGAATATGTTAAAAGCCTAAAAGTAACATGTAACTTATATTACACTTGGTATTTATGCAGTTTTATACATTTTTTTTGCATTAAATATAAAAATAGCAACTCGAATCACAATCAGATAAAACTCTCAATTAGGTTTTTTCTCACCATCGTGCAGCCCTGATCACAAATATGTCTACAATATGTCCAAGCAAGCAAGAATCCTGCACATTTTGACAGATGTGATACCAAGGAAGCCTGTGATATCTGAGGTCAAGGGTCACTGGTTCTTTTTTTAGCCACTCATGATGTTGTTTTTCTTTTACTTAAAAATTGCACCGGAAAGTATGTTTGTGATGATGTAAAGTGTTTCCCTCCATCTTTGTTCAACTTTACATTAATTATCAGCAGACCTTTGTGGTGTTGTATCAGGGAATTAATTTTCTGCACTTTTACGCACGAGCCACACCCTCCCTTCCACACATTGATGCTGGGTTGCCACTCTTCTATTAAGCCAAGCATCCATCCAGCTTTTTGTCTCGCTGACACAAGTGATGGACAGTTTTTTTATCATCTATCTTCTTCCTTTACCCATCACTGAGTGTTTGGGAATGTCTGTGGGCCCCGTCCCTCCCCCACTGCAGTGATGGTGATCTAATGTGAGCGACAGCCAGAGTACACACCTGTTCATATGCCTACTCGCGGCATAAATTAATAGATGATAAATAAAGGAATACATTAAGGGAAGGGGCGGAATAAGAGGTGTTGCCATCAGGAAAATTAAATTTCTCACTCCGACACACACTCGGCGGTGGGAGGGGAGATGGATGTGTGAGTTGACATGTTACAAATTGTGCCACATTCAGCTTTCACAACCTTTCTGACTGGATCTCCCTAAAAGGTCAAATTGTGAAGAACGTTAATTAGCTCCACAGTGCATGCAGGCTTTGCGGTGTGTTGAATGCGACACACAACGCATTTACAGCACGGAAGCGTGGACTGTTTTGTTAGCCTCAGGGGCACGCAAACTTTATGCACTCCAAGTGGCGGCCGTAAGATTTATGTGACTGTTGCGGTGCGGTTGCACGGCGCCAATGACCTCACCCGCGGGGTCGAGTCTGGCCTGCTGCAAAGACTTGCAATCTGGTCTCACGTTGCATTTTCGCAGCTTTATGGCAATGAAATTGTAGCCTCAGACACACAAGCGCGTTCAAGAATTGTGTGTCTACATCCTTGGGCTCCTGTGGTAGTCTTATTCACCATTTCCTTATTGGAGTTATTCCAGACTTCAGAGAGCTGCAATGCACTTAATGGATTTCAAGATAGTCCACCGGGCTCTGAGGGATAAGATATGGCTGATATTAGTTTTTCACATTGTTTAAAGTGATGGATTGTGTACACAGCTTAGAGTCAATAAGCTATGATAGCACCAGGAGGACACTTAGCACAAAAAATGATGTGCTAAGTGCGCTACTTTGTTTGTTTTTTAATATGCAGACATTGATTTCCCTCGCCGGCCTTTAGACTTTGCAATAAATCCGCAATTGGCCCAGTGCGCACACTTGGCCTGGCCGTTTGGGCTTACGAACATTTTGGGTCGGCACGCTCGTTGTTTGTTGTGATCCGCGTGCTGCTTTTGGAAGACTTTCCCCCTGGGATTACATATAGCATGAAAAGTAGATTAGGACACTCAATGGGCTGCAGAGATGTGAGGTCTGCTGAGGGGCCTCTAAAGCTACTCTCATTCAATTATTTAGTGGGGGTTGTTTTCTTCCGTTTTCAATCACAGCAAGCGACGTTCGGGATGACGTCTGAGCCAGGATGGCTAAGGCAGCTGAGGTCAATTGTCCCCACGGTAGGGTTATATCATTTGTCAGCACTCTGTCAGCCACAGTTGGGTCTCAGATTGTTTTTTTCAAATTACTACTTGTACACTTTAGAACAACAACACAAGGACTGTTGTTTTTTTACTTTGAGTTTTCGCCAACATGGCTAAAGTACCTAAACGAAAGTGAGTACACCCTTCACGTTTTTTTGCAAATATGTTATTATATCTTATCATAAATGAAGAAATAACACTTTGATATGATATAAATTAGTCAGTGGTATAGCAATTTTTTTTTCCTTCAGAATATGTCAATGCAGCTATTGATATCCATCCAAACCTCTGGCAACAAAAGTAAATGGTAAATGGGTTATACTTGTATAGCGCTTTTCTACCTTCAAGGTACTCAAAGCGCTTTGACACTATTTCCACATTCACCCATTCACACACTGATGGCGGGAGCTGCCATGCAAGGCCCTAACCACGAACCATCAGGAGCAAGGGTGAAGTGTCTTGCTCAAGGACACAACAGGCGTGACGAGGTTGGTAGAAGGTGGGGATTGAACCAGGAAGCCTCAGGTTGCTGGCACAGCCACTCTCCCAACCGCGCCACGCCGTCACTAAATTAAAATGTCGAGGTTGAGCAGAATTAGTAATTTTCCTTACCAGGGGCCATGTGACTGGTTTTAGTGTTGAAGGTGTCAGGTGTGAATGGACATTTCGGTGTGTTAAATTTTATATTATCACTCGCAAAGTGGCAAATAACTCCCTGAAGATGTGAAAAAAAGACTTGTTGATTAAAAAAAATATATATATACTATTCTGAGGGGACAGATAACTTGTTATATAGACTTTACACTGATTACTTTATATCAGTGGTTCTTAACTTTGTCAGAGGTACTGAATCCCACCCGTTTCATATGCACATTCCCCGAACCCTTCTTTAGTGAAAAATAAAATGTTTTTCTTTTTCAAATTCAAGAAAAAGTCATTTGTTTTTTTTACTGATGCACAAAATGAACCCTGCATGAACATCACCTTGTTTAAAGAACAAAACCCACACAGTGCATGAACTCACAACAAATTACACACCTTATACACATTACTATGAATTGATTAACATTAACTTAAACAAGCTGAAAAACGTATGTGGGTTTTACCATTTAGTGGTCAATTGTACGGAATATGTACTGTACTGTGTAAACGGTACTGTTTCATATAATGTATCCTCTTCCTTTGCAATCTGCGAGTAAAAGTTTCAATTGCTCAATCAAACAACCTGCAAATCAGATGGAAAATTAGAGGGAGCATTGATTGGGGGTATCCATAATACGCTGATAGGGAGAAGTTTTTATTTACACGATAAGTCGGATGTGTCTTTACCTCCGTGGCAAAGGCTCCACCGAACCCCTGAGGCCGACTCGCCGAACCCCTAGGGTTCAATCAAACCCAAGTTAAGAACCACTGCTTTATATGGTATTGAAGAATGCAATTTATTTATTGTCAGAATGTTATCTAAGTAAAATGTGGTAACAGTTTCACGTAAAGTTCTTTCATGCTGTACTTCGGAGTGAAATTTTCCAGTAAGCACGTCAGTCGGAGCCTCTTTACTCATTATTTTTTACTGAGCTGAACATTGACTGTATAGCGGTGAAGGTAAAAGAGCTAGTATGGTAAAAAATAAATTGAAACAATCTTTCACACTTCTGTGAAATCAAACTGTCCAATTTGGAAGCAACACTGGTTGACAATCAAATTTACATGCTGTTTTGCAAATGGAATAAACAGCCTGTAGTTTGTTTTTCCACTTAAACTCTGAGTATTACTCCAAGTAAATTAATAAATCAACCCTAATAAGGCACACCTCCTGAAGTGAAAACCATTTCAGGTGACTATCTGTTAAAGCTCATTGAGAGAATGCAAAGAATGTGCGAAAAAATATTCACAGCAAAGGGTGGATATTTTTAAGAAACTAGAATATAAAACATGTTTTCAGTTATTTCAACATTTTTTGTTTAGTACATAACTCCACGTGTTCATTCATGGTTTTGATGCCTTCAGTGACAATCTACAATGTATAACGATATGGGTCGGTCGTGAGTTCAAACCCCGACCGAGTCATACCAAAGACTATAAAAATGGGATCCATTACCTCCCTGCTTGGCACTCAGCATCAAGGATTGGAATTGGGGGTTAAATCACCAAAAATGATTCCTGGGCGCTGCCACCGCTGCTTCTCACTGCTCCCCTCACCTCCCAGGGGGTGAGGGTGATGGGTCAAATGCAGAGGATAATCTCACCACGCCCATGTATGTAAAGTGTGGTGAGATTACTAATGTAGTACACTAAATTTAAGTGCACTTTTTGTACAGAACGCCACTACATGATTTAAAACAAATAAAGTGCACTTTTGTGCATGATGTCTCACAAGATATTTCAATAACTGTCAAATAAAAATGACCTGCGTAATAGGAAATCAAATAGTATATGTCCTTCGCTATGTGGTAGGTTACTGCGGAAGTTATCTTCTGTTGTTGACTAGTTTTTTTACGGTGTTGATCTGTAAATGGTGTTGATGTGGAAATGGTTGCTTGGGCATTTTGTGGGTGTGGCACCGAACAGAGATGTTGACATGTGGAGTTTCAAGCACTCTTCATTCTCTAGCGGGTGACTTCTCAAATTATGCTACAAATTAGCAGTAATGCTACTTTTTGTAGCAACGCTTTTGCGCATACTTGACATATTTCTTACATATTGTTTGTTCAACATCTTCCCGCTTGAAGCCAAACTACCGCCAGACGATGGACCCCCTGCTGTTTTTCTTGGGAATTAATTATTCTTCCTTCATTTGTTACCAGATTCGCACAATCTTTCTCTCGTATCACCACTCGCACCTCTCCGCTAGCATCACAGCTAACATTACCCATGCTGCTACCTCTCTGCTCCGCGAGAACGTATGACATTGCATGCGTGACAGTAGGTGACGTATGTAAGAAGGTGCGCTTGTTTTATGTCCCTGTGAGAAAAAGATATAAGAAAGAGTGAGAAGAGCCTGTAATTTAATGCCCACAGCTAAAAGCAACTTTGTGAGTACATATACCCGAATATCACGATATAGTCATTTTCTATATCGCACAGAGACAAACCCGCGATATATCGAGTATATTCGATATATCGCCCAGCCCGAGAAGAAAGTACATTATATATGCATGTGAAGTGCACATATATGTAGAAATCATTTTAGATTAATATTATAATTTTGGAATAAACTGAAAAAAGCAATGCAATTATGCATGATGAAGGTTGAACGCCAATGCCGCTAGCTTAATGCTAACGTTCAATGAACTAGCTCTCATAGACAAGCTAACTCAAATTAGCTTGGCCAATTGCAGGCACATATACTGTATATAAACATTCTTTCACACTAACATTCATATTAATGGACAATTTACAGTCTCCAATGGACGTAACATATATATTTTTGGAAAGAGGGAAATTTGAGTGGCCGGAAAACACCCCCACACGCATGGGGACACATGCACACTCCACCTCACACCCCGATGTCCATACGGAGGTTAGAAGACGCACACGACGTAACGGTAGACAGCAATAATGTCATAACAATTCGGGTAATTTACACTGGCTTGAAAAGAAATGATTACATTTGCTTAAAATACCCTTCAACTTGCTCTCCTCACGTCTGCCGAGTGTCAACTCCGTACGCGACCTGCGGAGATGCTTCTGACAGGCGATTGAGATGCACTTGTTTTCGTTTCTTTCAAAATAAAGCAATGAGTAGTGATTTCATGACATATGAGCTGTTTTTCAAACTTATTACAGCTAATTGTACGAAAATACTAACCTGTATACGGTATATCCATTCATACAATGGATCACTTAAATTTGTTTTCCTGTAAAAATAAAATGATAATTATATATATATATATATATATGTAGGTGTGGGAAAAAAATCACAAGACTACTTCATCTCTACAGATCTGTTTCATGAGGGGTTCCCTCAATCATCAGGAGATTTTAATGGAAGCATTCACATGCAATGGTTTGTATAGAGCACAGAGTGGGTGGGTACAGGCAGGCGTAGGGTGTGGTGATTGGCTCATGTGTTACCTAGGAGGTGTTTCCGTCTGTGACGCCATGTTGAAATGATTTCACTGCGCTTGTTGAGGGATGATAGATCTGGATGATATATAATAAACAGTTTCTCTTTTAAGCATAGGTTGCATCTTTTATTACCACTGTTGTAAGGTGTGCTGGATGCAAGAATTTGCCATGTTATTGAATATTCAACATTATTGTCTTTGAGGTTCCAAATGTGTTTGCTGAGTTCTGTAGAATTCTGCAAAGTCTGGTTTCTAAAGGAGGCGTTGTGATTATTCCATCTTGTTTTGAATAATAATAAAAGACTATCGAAACAACCTCATCTGGTACAATCCGCCATTCAGCAAAGACGTCTCAACCAACATCGGCCGCAAGTTCCTCACTCTGATCGACAAACACTTCCCCAAAGGCAACACCCTAAGAAAAATATTCAACAAGAACAACATTAAATTGAGCTACAGCTGTATGAATAACATGCAACAAATCATTTCAAACCACAACAAAGCAATTGCAAAAGGACTGCCTACCCCCAGACTAAACGACTCTGAAACCAATAATGAATGTAACTGTCGCAAGAAACCTGATTGCCCTCTCAACGGAAGGTGCTTACAGACATCAGTCGTTTACCAAGCAAAGGTAATACGCAAGGACATTAACACATCCGACACGTACGTAGGATTAACCGAAGGAGCGTTCAAAACAAGATGGAATAATCACAACGCCTCCTTTAGAAACCAGACTTTGCAGAATTCTACAGAACTCAGCAAACACATTTGGAACCTCAAAGACAATAATGTTGAATATTCAATAACATGGCAAATTCTTGCATCCAGCACACCTTACAACAGTGGTAATAAAAGATGCAACCTATGCTTAAAAGAGAAACTGTTTATTATATATCATCCAGATCTATCATCTCTCAACAAGCGCAGTGAAATCATTTCAACATGCCGCCATAGACGGAAACACCTCCTAGGTAAAACATGAGCCAATCACCACACCCTACGCCTGCTTGTACCCACCCACTCTGTGCTCTATATAAACCATTGTATGTGAATGCTTCCATTAAAATCTCCTGATGATTGAGGGAACCCCTCATGAAACAGATCTGTAGAGATGAAGTAGTCTTGTGATTTTTTCCCACACCTACATATTGCGCTCTACCACGGTATCGAGCACTATTCTCTGGATAACCCAATCAAGACATATATATATATATATATATTTATATATATATATATATATATATATATTTATTAGGGGTGTGGGAAAAAATCGATTCGAATTTGAATCGCGATTTTCACCTTGTGCGATTCAGAATTGATTCTCATCTTTAAAAAATTTATTATTTTTTTAAATGTGTATATATTTTAATTTTTTTTTTTAATCAATCCAACAAAACAATACACAGCAATACCATAACAATGCAATCCAATTCCAAAACCAAACCTGACCCAGCAACACTCAGAAATGCAATAAAGAGAGCAATTGAGAGAAGACACAAACACAACACAGAACAAACCAAAAGTAGTGAAACAAAAATTAATATTATCAATAACAGTATCAATATTAGTTGTGATTTCAGCATAGCAGTGATTACAAATCCCTCATCGACATTATCATTAGAGATTTATAAAAATAAAAAAAGTACAAACACAGTGGCTTACACTTGCATTTCATAAGCTTGACAACACACTGTGTCCAATGTTTTCACAAAGATAAAATAAGTCATATTTTTGGTTCGTTTAATAGTTTAAACAAATTTACATTATTGCAATCAGTTGATAAAACATTGTCCTTTACAATTATAAAAGCTTTTTACAAAAAAGCTACTACTCTGCTTGCATGTCAGCAGACTGGGGTAGATCCTGCTGAAATCTTTTGTATTGAATGAATAGAGAATCCTTTTAAATCAGGAAAAAAAATCGTTTTTGAATCGAGAATCGTGTTAAATTGGAAAAAATGATTTTCAAATGAATCGTGACCCCAAGAATTGATATTGAATCTAATCGTGGGACACCCTAAGACTCGCAGCCCTAATATATATATATATATATATATATATATATATATATATATATATATATATATATATATATATATATATATATATATATATATATATATATATATATATACATACATACATACATACATACATATATATGTACGTGTGTGTATATAAATGTATATATATATATATATATATGTATATATATATATGTATATATATAATTTTCTGCCCTACCTGCAGATGACCTCCCTACATAATACACATCCCATTTATCTGAGGGACTTATTTTCCCTGGTGTGCAAGGTTTCCAAACTTTTCTTCCGTGCAATTGTCCTCAAAGTGTCCTTGACGAGATCCTCGCTGCGAAAAAGTGCTTTTAATAATTAACAGCGCCACCCTGCAGGCTGGCAGAGCTCCATTATTGTCTTTGAGGTTCCAAATGTGTTTGCTGAGTTCTGTAGAATTCTGCAAAGTCTGGTTTCTAAAGGAGGCGTTGTGATTATTCCATCTTGTTTTGAATAATAATAAAAGACTATCGAAACAACCTCATCTGGTACAATCCGCCATTCAGCAAAGACGTCTCAACCAACATCGGCCGCAAGTTCCTCACTCTGATCGACAAACACTTCCCCAAAGGCAACACCCTAAGAAAAATATTCAACAAGAACAACATTAAATTGAGCTACAGCTGTATGAATAACATGCAACAAATCATTTCAAACCACAACAAAGCAATTGCAAAAGGACTGCCTACCCCCAGACTAAACGACTCTGAAACCAATAATGAATGTAACTGTCGCAAGAAACCTGATTGCCCTCTCAACGGAAGGTGCTTACAGACATCAGTCGTTTACCAAGCAAAGGTAATACGCAAGGACATTAACACATCCGACACGTACGTAGGATTAACCGAAGGAGCGTTCAAAACAAGATGGAATAATCACAACGCCTCCTTTAGAAACCAGACTTTGCAGAATTCTACAGAACTCAGCAAACACATTTGGAACCTCAAAGACAATAATGTTGAATATTCAATAACATGGCAAATTCTTGCATCCAGCACACCTTACAACAGTGGTAATAAAAGATGCAACCTATGCTTAAAAGAGAAACTGTTTATTATATATCATCCAGATCTATCATCTCTCAACAAGCGCAGTGAAATCATTTCAACATGCCGCCATAGACGGAAACACCTCCTAGGTAAAACATGAGCCAATCACCACACCCTACGCCTGCTTGTACCCACCCACTCTGTGCTCTATATAAACCATTGTATGTGAATGCTTCCATTAAAATCTCCTGATGATTGAGGGAACCCCTCATGAAACAGATCTGTAGAGATGAAGTAGTCTTGTGATTTTTTCCCCACACCTACATATTGCGCTCTACCACGGTATCGATCACTATTCTCTGGATAACCCAATCAAGACATATATATATATATATATATATATATATTTATATATATATATATATATATATATTTATTAGGGGTGTGGGAAAAAATCGATTCGAATTTGAATCGCGATTTTCACCTTGTGCGATTCAGAATTGATTCTCATCTTTAAAAAATGTATTATTTTTTTAAATGTGTATATATTTTAATTTTTTTTTTTAATCAATCCAACAAAACAATACACAGCAATACCATAACAATGCAATCCAATTCCAATACCAAACCTGACCCAGCAACACTCAGAACTGCAATAAAGAGAGCAATTGAGAGAAGACACAAACACAACACAGAACAAACCAAAAGTAGTGAAACAAAAATTAATATTATCAACAACAGTATCAATATTAGTTGTGATTTCAGCATAGCAGTGATTACAAATCCCTCATCGACATTATCATTAGAGATTTATAAAAATAAAAAAAGTACAAACACAGTGGCTTACACTTGCATCGCATTTCATAAGCTTGACAACACACTGTGTCCAATGTTTTCACAAAGATAAAATAAGTCATATTTTTGGTTCGTTTAATAGTTTAAACAAATTTACATTATTGCAATCAGTTGATAAAACATTGTCCTTTACAATTATAAAAGCTTTTTACAAAAAAGCTACTACTCTGCTTGCATGTCAGCAGACTGGGGTAGATCCTGCTGAAATCTTTTGTATTGAATGAATAGAGAATCCTTTTAAATCAGGAAAAAAATCGTTTTTGAATCGAGAATCGTGTTAAATTGGAAAAAATGATTTTCAAATGAATCGTGACCCCAAGAATTGATATTGAATCTAATCGTGGGACACCCTAAGACTCGCAGCCCTAATATATATATATATATATATATATATATATATATATATATATATATATATATATATATATATATATATACATACATACATACATATATATGTACGTGTGTATGTAAATGTATATATATATATATATATGTATATGTATATATATGTATATGTATATATATATATGTATATATATAATTTTCTGCCCTACCTGCAGATGACCTCCTTACATAATACACATCCCATTTATCTGAGGGACTTATTTTCCCTGGTGTGCAAGGTTTCCAAACTTTTCTTCCGTGCAATTGTCCTCAAAGTGTCCTTGACGAGATCCTCGCTGCGAAAAAGTGCTTTTAATAATTAACAGCGCCACCCTGCAGGCTGGCAGAGCCCCAGGTAGACGACCACTCGCCGCCAATCGCCCCCCCCCCCCGCCCCCCCCCCCCACTCATACACACGCACACACGCCTACACAAACAAGAAAGTGTAGAAAAATGTGTGCCCACCTACCTAATAAAATATGATCATATGTGAACATGCACACACACGCGTGCTAATGACACAAGCCACTTGCACTATTTATGTGTTTATGCACTGCTGCACACGCTCACTCCCCTGTAACCATGCACTCTCTTATCTGACGCACTTCACGTGAAAACACACACACACACACACACACACACACACACACACACACACGCACACGCACACGCACACACACACACACACACACACACACACACGGGCAGGCTCACAAAGAAGTAACAATCACGCATGGATGCCATTTGCAGTATTTTTTCCATTCAGTGCATTCCATCCAGCTGTCAGCAGGCTGTCAGTGTGTTGTGTTGCCAGGCGAGTGGCCCCGCCCCCTCTTCCACAATAAAACACGCCTTCAAAATGTCAGCAACTCCCGATAGAGCTCAGTGCGAGAGGCAACTAATCGATTTGCATTAGTTGTTCAATTGACTTTGGCCTGAACTTAACTCTCGGCCTCCTCCCATCTGGCCTTATTGTTCCTTTTTTTATCGGTTTCATCATCTTCCCTTTCTCGTCTTTATCCTTTCATCTCCTTTCCTTTTCTAGATTTTGCTTTTTATTCTTCTTTATTTTCCTTTCCTTATCTTTTTAAAATGTTTCCATCAGTCTCCCATACCTTACATTTTATTTCATATTCTCTTCCCTCATTATTCAGCATTTAGTTGTCTTTTCATTTTCTAACATTTCATTTTCTTATTTGTCTTTTGTCCACCTTATTGCCTCTTCTCTTTTTTATTTTGTATTTTCATCCTTCCAAGTTGTTAATTGCCCTCATCTCTTACTCCTGCTCTATATCCGGGGATTTTATTTCAACGTAATTTTGTGACAAAATAAGTTGTAGCATCTTTATCCACAACCAGAAGGCAATGGAACACGGCCCTATGACCTTAACACGGTCCTCCAGAAGGTGCAGAGTTCAAAGGTCAAGGTCACAGTGGCTTGACACCTGCGTCTTATTCACATGTGATCACAGAGTGCCTAACAGGCACTTTTCTATGACATCTGCCGAAGGAGTGAACTCATCAGAATTTACAGGTTGAAGGTCACCTACGCCCTTTATGAGTTACACACTCAAATGTCAGACCCAATTACGCTTTCTTTGAAAACATTTATTATTTGCATACTATAGTAGTTTTTTTTTATCAATTAGAAAAATACTATATTACACAAAAATTCACTAATTAGTTTTAATAACGTAGTAATAATAATAATAATACCTGTAATAATATGTTTTAATATTCAAGAATACATTACACACCATTAAAGGCCTACTGAAACCCACTACTACCGACCACGCAGTCTGATAGTTTATATATCAATGATGAAATATAAACATTGCAACACATGCCAATACGCCCTTTTTAGTTTACTAAATTGAAATTTTAAATTTCCTGCGAGTTTTTGGTTGAAAACGTCGCGGAATGATGACACGTACGCGTGACGTCACTGACTGTCAGGAAATATTAGCAGCTGCACCACTCGCGGCTAAAAGTCGTCTGCTTTAACCGCATAATAACACGGTATTTTGGACATCTGTGTTGCTGAATCTTTTGCAATTTGTTCATTTAATAATGTACACTATAAAAAAACAGTGCTGTTGGTGGAAAGCGGTGTATTGCAGCTGTCTTTAGCACCGAGACACAGCCGATGTTTCTTTGTTTGTTGGGAAGCGGAGCGGTCAAGCGAACATGTTTTCTCGACATCAACCAGCATGTTTTTGGATGGGGAAATTGTGATATATATCTTACCGGAGAATTCATTGGATTATTTGTCGTCCTGCAGCAGCGGCAGCTGTGAGCTTGCCTCCTTGGCTTCTCTCTGAGACACTTCGTGTTCACCGCAGCCATCCGACCCCGAGGTATGTCTTTACAATCTTTTACAATCTTTAAAATCTCACTAAAACACTATTAAAACAATAAGCAGATAAGGGATCTTCCAGAATTATCCTAGTAAATGTGTCTAATTACATCTGAAACACTCACACTGCCGTTGCCCGGAGCAGTCGCTTTTTATTTTTTTGTATTTTTTTTTTCTTTTCAATTCCTTCACTATCAATATCCTAATTCACAAATCTCTCATCCTCGTTCAAATTAATAGGGAATTTGTCGCTTTCTCGGTCCGAATTGCTGCTGGTGGCTCCTATTAAAAACAATGGGAATATGTGTGGAGCTCTGCAACCAGTGACGTCACACGCACATACTTCTGGTACAGGCAGGGCTTTTCTATTAGTGACCAAAAGTTGCGAACTTTATCGTGGATGTTCTCTACTAAATCCTTTCAGCAAAAATATGGCAATATTGTGAAATGATCAAGTATGACACATAGAATGGACCTGCTATCCCTGTTTAAATAAGAAAATATTATTTTAGTAGGCCTTTAAGAAATCTCCTTTCAGAATGCATTTTCCTTTGCAAGAAATTGTTAGTTTGAAAAAAAAAAAAAAAAGTAATAATACAAGAAAAGTAGTATACATATACATAGACAAAAAGTATTTCAAGTATCACAAGATTTAGTTTTGTAGTATAATATGTAGGGACAAAAACATTCTTTTTTTAACCTGACTCTCACCAGACCCTTGTAGTTTGCTGAGCTTCACACAAGGATCTGGGCTCGAGGGCATTGCAAACTCCTTCATGATAGCAAAAAATAATGAACCAATCAGGATCGCCGGGCAGGATTTCATAGATGTGACGTAATGCCGAAGCGACTGTTATATTCAAACAACAATGTCTGCACGCAGTGAGAAGTCGTGTGCTGACATTGATTCTGCTATTGCCACTCTTTTGTGACATTGATCTTTTTCTGACAGTGCTGCGTTGTTTCAGTAAAAGTGCTCTAACTTCTCGCTCTGTCGTTATCCAATATGTCGGCTGTTCTGTTTTGGATTTCCCAGCGTCGCTCTCATCAGCGTCATGGGTTGATTTGGATGTGAGTGGTTGAAGTAGCACGTCATTCAAGATAACGGACTAGTGGTTTATCCAATCACATACAATGATTTGTTTTACACAAGGCCCTGCCTTCTAGTATACATCTTCTATTGAGAAGTCCCAGATCCTTGTGTGGAGCACAGTGGACTCCAAGGATCTGTCGAGAGTCAGGTTAATTATTTTTCTCTCTAAAAAAAATTACAGTAGTACCTCAACTTACCTGTGATGTAGCACTTAGCTCAAAACGTAAAATAATGACCCCAAAACAAATTTTAACATTTAAGATGCACTTTAAAAGACATTTTAAATAAGAATTATAGTATGACAAACAAAACAAAAGAATATAGGACAAATAACTACCATAGTTTTATGGTAGCTTCCCCATCAAACACACCATCAGCAGCCTGACCATATGTTCATGGATATAGGCTCCCGCGACCACCCCCGCCACCCCGAAAGAGACAGGCGGTAAAAAGTGGATGGACATTTAGATAATATTTTAACATTCTTGGCTGGCGTTACATAGAGGTGGGGGAAATAATCTATTTTTAGATGCATCCAATTCGGACATGGAGGATTATTGAATCGATTAGTAAACGTCAATACTAGATAATCAATGTATTTATTGAAAATAAAGTAATGCCGACAGTTCTGAAATGTGGCTGACTGCAGTGAGGCACCTCACGGCGCCAGATCTGACTAGCTCCTTCCCTATTGGGCACTTATGGTCCAGTTTTGCCCACATTTTCATTACCTTAATAAATGTGGGAATAATGTAACTGTATTTTTATTCCAAATTAATTGTGTTTTTTAAGTTGCAAGTGACAAACGCTTATTTAGTGAAATGAAAATAAATGTAAAAGTACATCAACCAACATAAGTTTTAGAAGCATCAATAATTGATTTTTAAGCAAATTGTAGCTCTTGAATAGTAATTGAATCGTGTGGAGCCCAAAAATGACCACCTGTAGCGTTAGACTCATTCTGTTCCAGTATGGTGCAGACTAGCAGTGGTTCTGTACGCCTAAATTACTTCACCAACTTAGCTAGTTACACACTCTGGTTTTTTTACTGATTTATTTCTAAAATTAAATGAATATCATCGACTAACGTAACGTTATGTGTAGGTACCTCATGCAACCCTGCTTAAAAAAAAAATCACTTGACAAAAAGTATGAATAAGGTAGCGAACTGCAGTGGACGCAACAGATTGCCGTGTTTGCAATGACGTTATAACCATAGACATCTTATAAGTAGACACAGAATTGGCTGCTGTGACGAAAGCAATTTGGCTGCCATCTTGAAGTGATGATGAGGAGCCGGGAAGCAGCCTAAACTGACAGTTGACAGGTAGAAAACGAACATGCTGGGCTGGTATTCAGCGTTTTCCTGCTCAATTGAGCGGACTGTTGAAAATAGGAATTGGGAGATTACTTTTCACAAGTAAGATTTAACATTAACACACTATTGGTTGTATTTTGTGAAAATAATATTACCACAGAGTTAAGCAGGAGCAAAGAACTACAATATTTGTATGTGAAAATCACAAAGAAATCTTCTGGGGGAGGATGACCCCCCTACAGGTATGTGGTTTACAAACTCACAGACCCACCTAAAACAAAATTCACCAGCCGCCACTAATTACGATGCATTTTCATTTTATTGTAACCACAGATAAGTCATCAAGTAACAATATTCAAATACTAACTTTGTTGGGTAAGACAGAATTTGGTTTTATTCTGAATCCAGTGAAACAGATTGGTGGTTTTAGCTGAAATAAAGACTTTCAGGTGTTTATATACTGTATGTTTAAGTATTTGGCAGACACTTTTATCCAAAGCAACCTACATGACAAATACATACAGAACAATCACTGTAAACATGATCATTTAAGGGAAAAATGTAATAGAAAATATAAATACAAAGTGTCAAGACAGAATAAACTCTCTGCTGTTGCAGCAACAGAGTATAAGTCGATAACAGTGGTTGTCAACCTTTTTTCAGTGATGTACCCCCTGTGAACATTTTTTAAATTCAAGTACCCCCTAATCAGAGCAAAGCATTTTTGGTTGAAAAAAGAGATAAAGAAGTAAAATACAGCACTATGTCATCAGTGTCTGATTTATTAAATTGTATAACAGTGCAAAATATTGCTCATTTGTAGTGGTCTTTCTTGAACTATTTCAAAAAAAAAAAGATGTAAAAATAACTAAAAACTTGTTGAAAAATAAACAAGTGATTCAATTTTAAAAAAAGATTTCTACACATAAAAGTAATCAACTTAAAGTGCCCTCTTTGGGGGTTGTAATAGAGATCCATCTGGATTCATGAACTTAATTCTAAACATTTCTTCACAAAAAAAGAAATCTTTAACATCAATATTTATGGAACATGTCTACAAAAAATCTAGCTGTCAACACTGAATATTGCATTGTTGCATTTCTTTTCACAGTGTATTACCTTACATTCATATTTTGTTGAAGTATTATTCAGTAAATATATATATAAAGGATTTTGAATTGTTGGTATTTTTAGAATATTTAAAACAAATATCATGTATATACCCCTTGGCATACCTTTAAGTACCCCCATTTGAGAACCACTGGTCTATAGGTCCGTAAGATATATAGATATCTAATTTATTCATACATTGTTTATGTAGGATATAAGCATGTATATATAACCTAAGCATACTGTTTCTTCAATTTAAAAATAGCTGACTGTTTTTTTCCCCCCTTCTCTGGGATTATGTTCCCAATTTTGATCTCAGACGTCTGCTCACTTACAGCATATAAGAATATTCTATTACTGTTAAGCAAATTATGAACATGCCAAGACATGTGTCCTTTATCATAATTACATGTATGACAAAAAAGCGCGTGGTATTCAGTGAGGTAATATGAATTAAATGTGCTGACAGTTAATTGCTCCTGCCAAAGGAATTGCACTGAGTGGAGCGGATCACCACTCCAAGGTGGCGGCCGCGCGTCACGTCAGCGGCAACAGGCAGTAGCGCTCGATGCTGCGTCTACTTATAAGATGTCTATGGTTATAACGTTAGCAGTGAGTTTACAGCAACACTGATTTAACTACACAACAAATAAAAGTTACGTTACTCAGCCAATAAACGTTAGCTTACATTAAAAACGTACCCTTCTTTGTGCAACTTCAAATGTTGAACGAAGTTGGAAGTTGTTGCATCTCCGTCTGCAATCTTCCAACCGCATGATTTGCATACGGCAATTCCTGTTTTGTTGACAAAGTCATAGTTTTAATACCCGAACGAAACACTTTATGGCATAATTTTCCTCACTTATTCTTCTGTTGTTTGAGAGCAGTTCTGCTTGGTTTTCCTGCAATTTGATTGGATGAATGCTGTGTGATGAAAATAACGTGGATGTAATTTGATTGGCTGTTGTACTGACAGGTAGCGCACAGGCTGTCATCGCACACATGTTGAGAAACACGCGTACACAATGGAAGATACAGAGCGCTCCTGAATAACTTTTTAATCGTTGGGTTTTGGGGAAAGTTGCAAGTCATGTCAAGTCAAAAGGCTTAAGTCCAAGTCAAGTCCCAAGTCATTGATGTTAAAGTCAAAGTCGAGTTGCAAGTCTTTTTACATTTTGTCAAGTCGAGTCTAAAGTCATCAAATTCATGACTCGAGTCTGACTCGAGTCCAAGTCATGTGACTCGAGTCCACACCTCCGGTATTTACTGCACCATCTCATAGTGGGGATGTGTGCAACTCAAATATTTGTTTATAATTACAATAATAATAACAAAGGACCGGCTTCTCCCTGGGTACTCTACCATACTGGCCTGGCCTGATTGGTGGAATGCTGTAGAGATAGTTGTCATGCAAGGTCTGGAAGGTTCTCCTCTCTTCACAGAAAAATGCTGTAGCTCTGACAGAGTGACCATTCGGTTCTTGTTCACCTACCTGACTCGAGCCCTGCTCCCCCGACCACTCAGTTTCGATGGCCCGCCAACTCTCGGAAGAGTCCTTGTGGTTCCAAACTTCTTCCATTTACGGATGATGGAGGCCACTGTGCTCATTGGAACCTTCAAGGCAGCAGATATTTTTTGTACACTTGGATGTGTGCCTTGAGACAATCCTGTTTCTGAAGTCTTCAGACATTTCCTGTGACTTCATTCTTGGTAAATGCTCTGCCATGCACTGTCAAGTGTGAGGCTTGTACAAACCCCGTTTCCATATGAGTTTGGAAACTGTGTTAGATGTAAATATAAACGGAATACAATGATTTGCAAATCCTTTTCAACCCATATTAAATTGAATGCACTACAAAGACAAGATATTTGATGTTCAAACTCATAAACTTTATTTTTGCAAATAATAATTAACTTAGAATTTCATGGCTGCAACATGTGCCAAAGTAGTTGGGAAAGGGCATGTTCACCACTGTGTTACATCACATTTTCTTTTAACAACACTCAATAAACGTTTGGGAACTGAGGAAACTAATTGTTGAAACTTTGAAATTGGAATTCTTTACCATTCTTGCTTGATGTACAGCTTAAGTTGTTCAACAGTCCGGGGTCTTGTTGTCATATTTTACGCTTCATAATGCGCCACACATTTTCGATGGGAGACATGTCTGGACTGCAGGCGGGCCAGGAAAGTACCCGCACTCTTTTACTACGAAGCCACGCTGTTGTAACACGTGGCTTTGCATTGTTTTGCTGAAATAAGAAGGGGCGTCCATGATAACGTTGCTTGGATGACAACATACAGTGAATGTTGAAATAAACCTGTATGGACCATTGAGCATCAATGGTGCCTTCACAGATGTGTAAGTTACCCATGCCTTGGGCACTTATGCACCCCCACAGATGCTGGCTTTTCAACTTTCCGCCTATAACAATCCGGATGGTTATTTTCCTCTTTGTTCCGGAAGACACCACATCCTCTGTTTCCAAATATAATTTGAAATGTGGACTCGTCAAACCACAGAACACTTTTCCTCTTTGCATCAGTCCATCTTAGATGAGCTCGGGTCCAGCGAAGCCAGCGGCGTTGCTTGGTGTTGTTGATAAATGCTTTCACTTTGCATAGTAGAGTTTTAACTTGCACTTACAGATGTAGCGACCAACTCTAGTTACTGACAGTGGTTTTATGAAGTGTTCCTGAGACCATGTGGTGATATCCTTTACACACTGATGTCGTTTTTTGATGCAGGGATCAAAAGTCCATAATATCATCGCTTATGTGCAGTAATTTCTCCAGATTCTTTGAACCTTTTGATGATTTTACGGACCGTAGATGGTAAAATCTCAAAATTCCTTGCAATAGCTCTTTGAGAAATGATGTTCTAAAACTGTTCGACAATTTGCTTACAAATTGGTGACCTTCGCCCCATCCTTGTTTGCGAATTACTTAGCATTTCATGGAAGCTGCTTTTATACCCAATCATGGCACCCACCTGTTCCCAATTAGCCTGCACACCAATGGTATGTTCCAAATAAGTGTTTGATGAGCATTCCTCAACTTTATCAGTATTTATTGCCACCTTTCCCAACTTCTTTGTCACGTGTTGCTGGCATCAAATTCTAAAGTTAATTATTATTTGCAAAAAAAAAATAAAAAAATTCAGTTTGAACATCAAATATGTTGTCTTTGTCAACTGAATATGGGTTGAAAATGATTTACAAATCATTGTATTCCGTTTATATTTACATCTAAAACAATTTCCCAACTCATATGGAAACGGGGTTTGTATATCGACAGGTGTGTGCCTTTCCAAATCATGTCCAGCCAACTGAATTTACCACAGATGGACTCCAATTAAGCTGTAGCAACATTTTAAGGATGATCAGTTAAAACAGGATGCACATGAGCTCGCTTATGAGCTTTATGGCAAAGGCCGTGAATACTTAAACATCCATCCACTCAATGTCTTCTGCTTATCCACGGTCGGGTTGCGGGGGCAGCAGCCTAAACAGGGAAGCCCAGACTTCCCTCTCCCCAGCCACTTCGTCCAGCTCCTCATCCCGAGGCATTTCCAGACCAGCCGGAAGACATAGTCTTCCCAACATGTCCAGGGTCTTCCCTGTGGCCTCCTACTGGTCGGACGGTGGGTAGTAACGCACTACATTTACTCCGTTACATCTACTTGAGTAACTTTTGGGACAAATTGTACTTCTAAGAGTAGTTTTTATGCAACATACTTTTGCTTTTACTTGAGTATATTTATAGAGAAAAAAGGCTACTTTTGATCCGATGTGGGATGTGGGAAAAAATCGATTCGAATACGAATCGCGATTCTCACGTTGTGCGATTCAGATTCTCAATTTTGTTTAAATCTATTTTTTAATTTTTTTTAATTTTATTTATTTCTTTATTTATTTTTTATCATTCCAGCAAACCAATACACAGCAATACCAGAACAATGCAATCCAATTCCAAAACTAAAGCTGACCCAGCAACACTCAGAACTGCAATAAACAGAGAAATTGAAAGGAGACACAAACACGACACAAAACAAACCAAATGTAGTGAAACAAAAATAATTATTATCAACAACAGTATCAATATTAGTTATAATTTCAGCATAGCAGTGATTAAAAATCCCTCATTGACATTACCATTAGAAATGTATAAAAATAAAAAAAGAACATTAGTGTCACAGTGGCTTACACTTGCATCACATCTCATAAGCTTGACAGCACACTGTGTCCAATGTTTTCACAAAGATAAAATAAGTCATATTTTTTGGTTCGTTTAATAGTTAAAACAAATTTACATTATTGCGATCAGTTGATAAAATTTTGTCCTTTACAATCATAATAGCTTTTTTTTTTTTTATCTACTACTCTGCTAGTATGTCACCGGACTGGGGTAGATCCTGCTGAAATCCTATGTATTGAATAAATACAGAATAATTTTGAATCGGAAAAAAACAATATATAATCGAATCGCGACCCCAAGAATTGATATTGAATCGAATCTTTGTACACCCAAAGATTTGCAGCCCTTATGTATATATATATATATATATATATATATATATATATATATATATATATATATATATATATATATATATGTAGGTGTGGGAAAAAATCACAAGACTACTTCATCTCTACAGAACTGTTTCATGAGGGGTTCCCTCAATCATCAGGAGATTTTAATGGAAGCATTCACATACAATGGTTTATATAGGGCACAGAGTGGGTGGGTACAAGCAGGCGAAGGGTGTGGTGATTGGCTCATGTGTTACCTAGGAGGTGTTTCCTTCTGTGGCGGCATGTTGAAATGATTTCACTGCGCTTGTTGAGGGATGATGGATCTGGATGATGTATAATAAACAGTTTCTCTTTTAAGCATAGGTTGCATCTTTTATTACCACTGTTGTAAGGTGTGCTGGATGCAAGAATTTGCCATGTTATTGAATATTCAACATTATTGTCTTTGAGGTTCCAAATGTGTTTGCTGAGTTCTGTAGAATTCCGCAAAGTCTGGTTTCTAAAGGAGGCGTTGTGATTATTCCATCTTGTTTTGAACGCTCCTTCGGTTAATCCTACGTACGTGTCGGATGTGTTAATGTCCTTGCGTGTCACCTTTGCTTGGTAAACGACTGATGTCTGTAAGCACCTTCCGTTGAGAGGGCAATCAGGTTTCTTGCGACAGTTACATTCATTATTGGTTTCAGAGTCGTTTAGTCTGGGGGTAGGCAGTCCTTTTGCAATTGCTTTGTTGTGGTTTGAAATGATTTGTTGCATGTTGTTCATACAGCTGTAGCTCAATTTAATGTTGTTCTTATTGAATATTTTTCTTAGGGTGTTGCCTTTGGGGAAGTGTTTGTCGATCAGAGTGAGGAACTTGCGGCCGATGTTGGTTGAGACGTCTTTGCTGAATGGCGGATTGTACCAGATGATGTTGTTTCGTTTTCTGCTATTTTTTGGTTGGTTTCCTGGAGTGGGTTCATAGGTGAGGGTGAAGTTGTATCCGCTTTCATCAAGTGCTTTCTGGTACGGGGGGGTTGCTTGCTCGAATTCAGCTTTGCTAGATGACAGCATCGATAGCCTTTTATTAATTCCGGTAGGTATTCTTTTCGTGGTGGTGGGTGGGTGGTTGCTGTCATGGTGCACGTATTGGAGTGTTGTGTTGGGTTTTGTGAATGGTTGGTAGCTGTTATTTTTCAGGTTGAAAGTGACGTCGAGGAAGTTGACGGTTTGCTTGTTGGCTTCAATCGTGATCCGTTGGCCGTTTTCTTTGAAGATTTGGCATATGCGCTTCTTGGTGTTCTCGCTGCTCCTTGGCGAGGCGCGGCACACTGCCAGTCCGTCATCACGGTAAATACCAAGGTTCAGGTTGAGGCTAGCAAGCTGGGAGAGGAGGAAACTCCCAACGAGTTTGCACGTTTCTGCTCCGTCAAAATTCCCCATAGTAACGTCAAATGTTGAATTGTTCTTTTTTTGCCATGGTGTACTGTTGTGGATGAGTATGGAGTTCTTTGCGTGGATGATGATGTTTCTTTCGTTGCCTGTGATTGAGTCGTAGTTCGATGCGAAGTTTAGTGCTTGGGTCAGTAGGTCTTGCGTGATGGAAGGGTAAAATTCTTCGATGTCGAAGGAGATAAAGTTGTGTTGTTGTTTGTCTTGGATGTTGTTAAACCATTTGATTACTGCTGCTGTATTTCTCCATTGGTTGAGTTGTGTTTTGTCCTTGATTTTTGCGTTGATTCTGTCCAGGATTATTTTGCTGATTTTTCCTATTTCGGATTTAGTTGGGTTTATTAGTCGGCATGTTGGGTTATTTGCGAAGTTGGGTTTGTGGTCCTTCAATGTGATGAAGGCTTCTTTGTTGGCTGTGGCGTCCACCCTGTCCTCAATGTCCAGTTCGGTTGCGATCCGCTTGTTTTCCAGGTGGATGTTCTGTAAAGTGTTGGGTTGCGCTTTTTTGTATGATTTGGTGATGCTTTTGTCCAGTAAAGAGTTATGTTCTGGTATGTCCATTCTGTAGAAGTTTGTGGTTTTATCGGCGGCTATGATGAGGTTGCTTACTTTCTTGATGCGCTCCGTGTCATTTTTCAGCTTGGTGAGGAATGGGTTGCGGGCTGGCTTAAATTTGACTGATTGTATCATTTTGGGGCTTCACGGTGGCAGAGGGGTTAGTGCGTCTGCCTCACAGTACGAAGGTCCTGCAGTCCTGGGTTCAAATCCAGGCTCGGGATCTTTCTGTGTGGAGTTTGCATGTTCTCCCCGTGAATGCGTGGGTTCCCTCCGGGTACTCCGGCTTCCTCCCACCTCCAAAGACATGCACCTGGGGATAAGTTGATTGGCGAAACTAAATTGGCCCTAGTGTGTGAATGTGAGTGTGAGTGTTGTCTGTCTGTCTGTGTTGGCCCTGCGATGAGGTGGCGACTTGTCCAGGGTGTACCCCGCCTTCCGCCCGATTGTAGCTGAGATAGGCGCCAGCGCCCCCTGCGACCCCGAAAGGGAATAAGCGGTAGAAAATGGATGGATGGATGGATGTATCATTTTGAGCATGTCGTTCTCAAAGTCCTTTAATTCCTTGACTGTGGGTGGGTTCTTGGTAGATTTGAATCCGTAAGTTTCCTTTTGCGTTCCTTTTGTTTCAGGGTGGAGGAAAAGGTGTACTTTCCACCGCATCCAATATATATATATATATTATATATAATATTATACGATATGTATATATGAGGTAGATCACCTCGACTTGGTCATTTATTAAGTAATTGATTAACGCTGAAAAACTTATTGGGGGGTATGGAATATGCACTGTACTGTGCAATCTACTAATACAAGTTTCAATCAATCAATCAATCAATCAATCAATCAATCAATGCCTACTGAGCCTATGGTGCTGTTAAGTTATTGTGGCTCAATTTGCCTTAATTTTTTTTTATTGTAATGTATTATTATTTAATATATATTATTGTTTCAGTTGCTTAAGAGATATGCCTGGCCCTGAATTTGCTCATTGCTATTTTAATTTTTTGTGCATTATTTGTTGCCGTAATTATTAAACGAACAGGTTACTCATCAGTTACTCAGTACTTGAGTAGATTTTTCACAACATGCTTTTTACTTTTACTCAAGTAAATATTAGTGTGACTACTCCTTACTTTTGCTTGAGTAATACATCCCTAAATTAACAGTACTCTTACTTGAGTACAAGTTCTGGCTACAGTACCCACCTCTGTCCGTGATCTTGTCCTTTCGTTTATAACCCAAATCTTTTGACCGTAGGTAAAGTTGGGAACGTAGATCGAACGGTAAATTGCGGTAAATCAGTTCCTTCTTCGCCTCAACGGCTCGATACAGCGTCCGAATTACAGAAGACGCCGCACCAATCTGCCTGTCGATCTCACGATCCACTCTTCCTTCACTTGTGAACAAGACTCCGAGATACTTGAACTTCTCCACTTGGGGCAAGATCTCTTCCCCAACCCGGAGATGGCACTCCACCCTTTTCCGGGTGAGAACCATGGACTCAGACTTGGTGCTGACTCCCATCCCAGTCGCTTCAGAGACATCGTCCTCCAGAGCAGTGGTTCTCAAATGGGGGTACGCGTACCCCTGGGGGTACTTGAAGGTATGCCAAGGGGTAAGTGGGATTTTTTGAAAATATTCTAAAAATAGCAACAATTCAAAAATCCTTTATAAATATATTTATTGAATAATACTTCAACAAAATATGAATGTAAGTTCATGAACTGTACACAAAAAAATACAACAATGCAATATTCTGTGTTGACAGCTACATTTTTTGTGGACATGTTCCATAAATATTGATGTTAAAGATTCATTTTTTTGTGAATAAATGTTTAGAATTAAATTCATGAATTCAGATGGATCTCTATTACAATCCCCAAAGAGGGCACTTTAAGTTGATGATTACTTCCATGTGTAGAAGTCTTTATTTATAATTGAATCACTTGTTTATTTTTCAACAAGTTTGTATTTATTTTTAGATCTTTTTTTCCAAATAGTTCAAGAAAGACCACTACAAATGAGCAATATTTTGCACTGTTATACAATTTAATAAATCAGAAACTGATGACATAGTGCTGTATTTTACTTCTTTATCTCTTTTTTTCAACCAAAAAAGCTTTGCTCTGATTAGGGGGTACTTGAATTAAAAAAATGTTCACGGGGGGGTACATCACTGAAAAAAGGTTGAGAACCACTGCTCCAGGGGATCCAGAATCAAACGAAATCTTGCAAATCATATCAAATATTGGTCCACTGGCTTCTTATGTTTTGCTCATGTGTCAAGGTCTTTTTGTTTTGCAACTGCTGGTTCCAAAATCAATGGTGGATCTCTTAGTCATAACAAGCAGTCATAACATTTCTTAGAATGGTCAGAGTGGCCACAAACTGAACTTTCCCACACATATCCCTTGGTTCTGAATAGAAAAAAGAAAAGAGCACACCTCTTAACTTTTTGACAGATTTTCTTTTAGGATTTCAACAGACACAAAATATGGTATAAAAGTCAGATCTTCCAGTGAAGATCCTGGCCAGATGAAGCCAGCAGGACCACATCATCTGCAAAAAGCAGAGACCTAATCCTGCAACCACCGAACCAGATCGCCTCAACGCTGTGACTGCACCGAGAAATTCTGTCCAGAAAAGTTATGAACAGAATTATTGACAAACGGCAGCCTTGGCGGGCTCCAACCCTCACTGGAAACAGGTCCGACTTACTGCAATGCGGACTGAAACATGTGATTTTTTAAAATGTTTTATTAACTCGCAAAAAATTCTAAAAAAGAAAAAAAACGGTTTCACATTGTGATAATGGAATATTGTGTGGAGAATTTTGAATATGAATTTATTCCATTTTGAAATAAGGCTGTAACATAGCAAAATGTGGGAAAAGTGAAATACTGTAAATACTTTCTGGATCCACTGTAACGTACAGTATGTGTTCCAATGTGGCAACACTTTCTATTCAGGCTGCCATGTTGTCCGTTTGTTTATGGGGATGATCGTTTAGGCACGTACAGCAAAACAAGCCATCGCCGTGTGGCGAAGTTGGGAGAGTGGCTGTGCCAGCAATCTGAGGGTTCCTGGTTCAATCCCCACCTTCTACCATTCTAGTCACGTCCGTTGTGTCCTTGAGCAAGAAACTTCACCCTTGCTCCTGATGGGTCCTGGTTAGCGCCGTGCATAGCAGCTCCCGCCATCAGTGTGTGAATGTGTGTGTGAACGGGTGAATGTGGAAATAGTGTCAAAGGGGTTTGAGTTCCTGAAAAAAAGGTAGAAAAGCGCCATACAAGTACAACCCATTTACCCATTTACCATCAAAAGTGTCGCAACGTGTGTGGAACTAAACGATTTTAACCTGTGGAACGTTGCAGGCTCGCTTATCTGGATGTTTTCACAGACGGTGTTTGACATCCACCACGCCACCCCATTGGCTCAGGGTGTAGCTGCGGGGTGAAAGGTCAAGTGGAGTGGAGCTGGCAGCGGGAGGGAGGGTCAAAAGGGAGGAAAGTGGAGAAGACGAGGAAGGGCGGCGGGGTTAAGACCTGAATGAAAAGGAGTCCATAGTTAATATGGCCTATTGTCCCCTTTGCGCCTTAACCCTGGCCCTAAACAAATATGGCTGCCTCTTAATGAACAACACATCTGCATCTTGGAGTCATTTGAGGGCGAAGAAACGCAGGGAACATTTTTTGGGGATTGCAGTGTCGCGCTCACCACACCACAAGTGACACGCACGCACGCACGCACGCACGCACGCACGCACGCACGCACGCACGCACACACACACACACACACACACACACACACACACACACACACACACACACACACCCCAATCAGTGCTGGAGTGCAGCCTTGTGGTTGTCCTGAAAATGCAGGTTAGCGTCCAGCACGACAACGGTGGCGGCTCCTGGCGTCTAACACCTCACCACCGCGTTACCTACAACGACAATTTCAAACCCAGCCGCTCTCCTCAACAGGAAACACTTTGCAGATGGGACTTTCTTTTTAGAAATACGCAACTCCTAATTAGCACTTTGGAGCGTGTGCAGCTGTACACACACACACACACACACACACACACACACACACACACACACACACACACACACACACACACACACACGTACACGCACACACACACACACACACATTGCTGCATCTTGGCTGACTGTGTGGGCGTTATACAGCAATAAAAGTCTGACTAAGGAAGCCACATGGGAGCGTTTATCTTGCGACAGACTACTTCTGTCTAATTAGCCTAAAAAAACCCCAGACTGCAACTCAAGTACACGTGTGTTGGGATATGTTGATGCTGTTTTTGTTTTGTTTTGTGGCCTTGCAGCTCAGACTTGATTAGCAGCAGCTAATGATATGCTACCAATACTCATAGAGTCCGCCGTAAAGACAGGTCAGTACGTACCTTAGTTTTAGGGCCACATAGTTTCATTTGGTTAAAGTAAGGGAACCACATGCAAAACACAGTTTTTAAGTAAACCGCTTTTACGATTTTTAGAGCGAAACTTAAAAAAGTCGCAGCAACAGTTATTTTTAGGTAAATTAAAGTTTGTTTTTGGCGGAAGTTCAGCAGTATTAATTCTAGGTTGTAGCCCCGTTCTCCTAACCTGACTCTCGCCGGATCCTTGTAGTTCGCTGAGTTCCACACAAGAATCTGGGCTCGAGGGCAATGTAAACTCCTTCAAGATAAAAATAAACTAATTTACCTATCAGGATCGCCGGGCGGAATTTCATAGATGTGAAGGGAATGTTTGATTCAAACATATTTGCCAACCCTCCCGGATTTTCCGGGAGACTCCCAAAATTCAGCGTTTCTACCGAAAACCTCCCGGGACAAATTTTCTCCCGAAATTCAGGATTCAGAACGCCCCCTCCAGCTCCATGCGGACCTGAGTGACGTGTCGACATCCTGTTTTCACGTCCGCTTTCCCACAATATAAACAGCGAGCCTGCTCAATGACGTTATAACTGTAGAATGATCGTGGGCGAGTTCTTGGTTTCTTATGTGGGTTTTTTGTTAGGCAGTTTCATTAACGTCTTCCCAGCGCAGTAACAACACATCACAACAGCAGTTAAGTTTTCGTCTATCGTAAAGCAGTTCGTCTGCCGTAAACAGCAATGTTGTGACACTCTTAAACAGGACGATACCACCATCTACTGCGCATGCATATGTGACAGTAACTTCTACGACAGGGGTCACCAACCTTTTTGAAACCAAGAGCTTCTTCTTGGGCACTGATTAATGCGAAGAGCTACCAGTTTGATACACACTTAAATAAATTGCCAGAAATAGCAAATTTGCTCACTTTACCTTTAACTCTATGTTATTATTAATAATAACTAATGATATTTATCTTTGTGGAAACACTGATCATCTAAATGATTTCTCACAATAAATATATATTTTTGATGTCATGTTTAAATAGGTTAAAATCCAATCTGCACTTTTCTATCTGTAAATATACTCCTCCCCTCTTAACCAAGCCCTGCCCCCCCACTACCCCCGACCACGCCCGCACCCCCCACCTCCCGAAATCGGAGGTCTCAAGGTTGGCATGTATGGGTTCAAACAACAATGAGCTGACATTGATTCTGCTATTGCAACTGTTGTGTCGACTCTATCGAATATTAATTATTTTAAAGATGAACAGAGAACGGTTTTGAAGGAATTTGTTTTACTTTTCGCTGTTCTGTTTTGGATTTCCCAGCGTCGCTCTCATCAGCGTCACGAGTTGATTTCGATGTGAGTGGTTGAAGTAGCACGTCATTCAAGATAACGGACAAGTGGTTTATGTTTTTTTTTTATTTACAAGGCCCCGCCTTCTGATTTACATCTCCTATTGAGAAGTCCCAGATCCTTGTGTAGAGCTCAGCGAACTACAAGGATCTGGCGAGTGTCAGGTTACCGTTCCCCATCTTGACTGAACAATGGGAAGGTCGAATGTTACCAAACAGGAGACTTTACGAAAACGGGTAGTCTTCAAACTTGCGCCTCTTTTTGGAACTATTGCAATAATCGTGACTCGGCAGGCTCGACTCCAATCCATTTTTTAAGGACGTACACGCGCAATTATGGGCAATTATACTTCCTTGTATATTGTGTGTGGACAATCAGTATGCTTCTGTACCAGAGGTGTGCCGTCAGGGCCAGCAAGGACTTCTGTGCTGGCCTAACATAACCAAAAATCATGATCATAATTCAATAATTTTTTTTAAATTAATTTACTTACCCTAAATATCCAGTATTCATAATCTCTTCATGTCATATTATGCTCCCTCCAGTGCTGTTGTTTTTAGTTTTAGTTTGTATCCAATCAGAATTTCGCTAGCTTATGTTGCCTAATCTGCCCGAGGCCTTCAGATTCAACAATGCTGGCGTCTGTGCACTTTAACTGAACGGGGACATACTGTGACAGACAGTTGCGATAGCCAATCAGATCACAAGTTGTTGTCAGTAAGGCCTTCTAGCTGGCCTCACGCTGAACGTGACATTTACGCGTCCTGTGATTGGATACTCATCGGGACCGTTAGCGGATGAATTTGAGAACACATAGAGTTGAGAGACAGTTGCCATTGCAAGTGGTTGACTTTCGCTGTTCTGTTACAACTAAAAGTTGTAAACTGTTGTTGTGAAAGTGTGTCATGCTTGTCATTTAATTAACATTGTCACCTGTATATTTGTCGCCATCATGTGGTTAGGGCAGTTAACATATCTTTGAAAAATGTGTACTCTGAATCAAACTTTATTGACCGGAAGTTGCATAAGCCAAGCAGAGACATTTACGGACTATGTTTTTATTGCTGATGCATTTTAATAGATTTTTAAATGCACCAGAAAATGACCTGTTTTGTATACTGTTGATGTGATTCAATGCATTGTAAGATGTAAATGTGCTCCTGTATAGTATTTTTCCAGCAATAGTCACGTGGTGACATCATTTGTGGTATTTTGCGAGGTAATCATTGAAGTCGGAGATCACTGACGGCCTAGGTGGGAAACACACGGCCCTCCACTGCTCTGTACCATACCAAATATTCTGTACTGGAAAATGCAATTCTGAATACACGTACCGTTACACTCCTAGTGATCCATTGCTTACAATGCGACACATTGGGAACATTCAAGTTCGTTTGTATGCTTATTTGCATTTGAGCTTGATTGTTATTATTCATGAAGCCGCCGCCCTCTTAACCTATGACTCCCAGTCCTCCCTTGCACATGTTTACACAAACTGCTGAACCCTCCGGAGGGGAAAAAATGCAACTTTCACCTTGCCGAAAAGATGCCTGATAACACACCCAATTCTATGTCCCGAAAATACAGCCGGACAGCGGTAATCTGAACAGGAAATTACAGTGCAACGCAAAGGTTTTGGGGTATTTGGAGACAGATGCTGGGACGCTTGCAGAGCATCAGGCAAAGACAAACTAGGGCAGATTGTGCTCCCATTCTGCTTTCGAGGTCTGAGGTGTCGGTTGTAATGAATGATCAATGGTCATTTGCATCACAGTGAGAAGTAAACAATATTGAGGAAAGGTCTTGTTTTAAATTCTCTGAAAGGGGTCGTATTATGTTTTTACTATATGTAAAACACTTCCTTGTAGTCTACATAACAAGTAGGTTCTTTGGTAAAAATGTTACATGGATTACGTTTTAAAGAACATTTTCACAGATCTTTCTCATCTTCTGTTAAGGATGTGCCGTTTTGTGGGTGGTCTTAATTACGTGGGTCCACTATCCCCGTCAGCCTTGTTGCAGTTTTTAGCGCTCCCATAGGTAGACTACTGACGGATAGAAGTTCGAACTACACGCTACTTTGTATTAGAAATGGCAAAAGGGAAAGATGCATGTGCATGCACGAGCCAATCTGCCCCACAACAATACGATAGAGAAAAATACTGAACTTTATTGACTAAGCTTTTCGGGTAAATCACTACCATTATGGAGATATCTACTGAGCTCCGACCTGGGAAAAACGTCACAATTTGGGCAAATTCCAAACGGCTCATTTGCAGTAAGTATGAAGAAAGGCAAGATTTTTTTATAAACATCTCTGCCACTCCTCTATGGTTGTCACTGTCTGCTGCTGCCTTGTGGTTTGTATGTTCAATTTTCCTTTGTTGGTGCAGCAGACCTGACTATTACTTTTTGTCTTCCTCAGAGTTCCTGTGTTTCCCTGTGGGCGGAGTTGTGAGACGTGCACAGCTGTGTCCAATCTCACCTGCACAACTTAAGCAGCACCTTGTCAGCTGGATGGCACTCGGCAATTCTACTCCTCGACTCTTCTTGTATGAAGACTCTTATGCTCCTTGTATTTATGCTACTTACCTTCATAGTTATTTCCAGTGCCATCCAGTTTGGTATGTACCATGGTAGTTTGCACGTCTGGCAACTCTGACCCAAGTTTAGTTAATTTTGGATATTAGCTTTTGTTCGTTTTTCCACGGTGCGCTTTTTGTTATCTTCTATTTTTGAATCATTGTTGTGAGTGCCTTTTTTCGTTAAGTAAAGAACTATTTTACTCACAATCCCTCTGCATCCTTGGGTTCCTCTGTTCTACATTTAATTGAACTGTGACAATGGTTTAATTTCAAATTTTCGGGACTTATGTATATCTCTAATACACAAAAACAGGTATCATTAAGTAAAAAAAAAAAGGTAGGTTTTGCATGATAGGGCTACTTTAATTTAAAAAAACAACTTACAATACAGCTTTCATTCTCATATAAGGACGGCAGGGGTTGATTCTCTGAGTGAAATGTTGTCCCGCTCTTGTTGTTCCACATTCACAATTTGTCTCAGCGTGGAATGTGGTGAATGAAAGCCATGTATTTTTTTCTGTGTATTTTGTCCCGCCAAGGCTTTCATCTAATCCTCCACATTTTCCAACAATATTGCTGCGTTGAGCCACAGTTGGGATCCCACAAGACAAACTAACACCAAAGACGTATAGGTGCAGATGCTCTAACATTGTGTGTGTGTGTGTGTGTGTGTGTGTGTGTGTATGTGTGTGTGTGTGTGTGTGTAGGTGTGCGTGTGTGTGCGTGTGTGTGTGCATGCGTGTCCAATGGCGCTGCTGTTTCTCATTTTTCCCCCTGTAATACCAATGTTGTTAGCAAGAATACAGCAGCATTATACAATAATGTCCTTACAGTATTTTTTCTGCTCCTTAACCGCTGCAGACAAAAGGGTGAACGTTAGTCCAAACATGCACTCCTACTGTGTTACTTACGGCAGTGGTTCTCAACCTTTTTTCAGTGATGTACCCCCTGTGAACATTGTTTTAATTCAAGTACCCCCTAATCAGAGCAAAGCATTTTTGGTTGAAAAAAGCGATAAAGAAGTAAAATACAGCACTATGTCATCAGTTTCTGATTTATTAAATTGTATAACAATGCAAAATATTACTCATTTGTAGTGGTCTTTCTTGAACTATTTGGAAAAAAATATATGAAAATAACAAAAAACTTGTTGAAAAATAAACAAGTGATTCAATTATAATTAAAGATTTGTACACATAGAAGTAATCATCAACTTAAAGTGCCCTCTTTGGGGATTGTAATAGAGATCAATCTGGATTCATGAACTTAATTCTAAACATTTCTTCACAAAAAAAGAAATCTTTAACATCAATATTTATGGAACATGTCCACGAAAAATCCAGCTGTCAACACTAAATTGTTGCATTTCTTTTCACAGTTTATGAACTTACATTCATATTTTGTTGAAGTACTATTCAATAAATATACTTATAAATGATTTTTGAATTGTTGCTATTTTAGAATATAGTATTTTGTTAGACAAAACTAGTATTTCTTTTTAGTAATGTACACATTAACAGAGCTGTGTGTCTATTTTATGGAGGAATGTACATACCCCGTTTCCATATTAGTTGGGAAATTGTGTAACATGTAAATATAAACGGTATACAATGATTTGCAAATCATTTTCAACCCATATTCAGTTGAATATGCTACATAAACAACATATTTGATGTTCAAACTCCTAAACTTTATTTTTTTTTGCAAATAATAATTAACTTAGAATTTCATGGCTGCAACACGTGCCAAAGTAGTTGGGAAAGGGCATGTTCACCACTGTGTTACATCACCTTTTCTTTTAACAACACTCAATAAACTGTTTCCAATTAGCCTGCACACCTGTGGGATGTTCCAAATAAGTGTTTGATGAGCATTCCTCAACTTTATCAGTATTTATTGCCACCTTTCCCAACTGCTTTGTCATGTGTTGCTGACATCAAATTGTAAAGTTAATGATTATTTGCAAAAAACAATTTTTTTTTATCAGTTTGAACAGCAAATATGTTGTCTTTGTAGCATTTTCAACTGAAAATGTGTTGAAAATGATTTGCAAATCATTGTATTCCGTTTATATTTACATCTAACACAATTTCCCAACTCATATGGAAACGGGGTTTGTAGTTAATCATAGATCTGCCACCCAATGTTATTAAAAAAGTATTGATTTTGAATTGAGAAAGGATTTCAATCGATTCTGAATTGAATCACTACCCCCAAGGATCAAATCCAATCGTGTGGGGCCCAAAGATTCACAGCCCTAATGATGATATAAGCAGTTGTTCATGACTTAGTCCGTCTTTCCCATATTTCCTACTTGTTCCTGCCCTTGGCATCCAGTACCAATATATGCATTTTGCAGCATGTTTAGTTTCGGCCACAGGATTAAACAGCAATGTCTTTTGTACGTATGATAGTTTATGTACTCTTGCAAAATAATGTTTTAAATTTGCATGCAAACACTGAGGCAGCAGCGCAAAAGCTTAGTTTGCCTTAATGGACTCCCTATTTTTAAAACAAGAGACTTACCAATGAATTATTAGCAACATTAGTTTTACACTGTAATTCATATCTGTGTTTTTGTTTCATTTCTTATGGATGGCAAACAGCTTTACTGTTATTATTGGAGAGATTCTGTGCATTGTGTGACATTTGAATGTCATAAGATGATGAGAACATGATACATCTGAGAATGTAACAAAGGACTCTTCTCCTCAGTAAGCATAGAGAAAAGCCATTAAAATTGAAGACAAACAATACATTTTTTATTAGTGTCTCACAGCTTTATGCTCGCCAGTAGTACATAACATGGTTGTATTAATATGAGTGTTTTGTTTTTTTACATTCAACATGACCTCTCTCTCTCTCTTTATTTATTCATCTCTCTTTCTCTCTTGCTTTCTCTTGTACGTCCATCCTCCCTGTTCCCTGGAATGTCATAAATCCAAGCCTTGATGACTGTAATGTACATTTCAGTTAAATGTGGTGTTCTGTGGAAGTGGCAGAACAGTATATTGTGTTGTATTTTATGGTTTATGTTTTTTCTGCATTTGTGTAGGGAGCCCCTTAAAAACCAGTCGCTGGTTCTCAAAGGGATGTCCCAAATATATTGAAATCATATGTTTTCATATACATTATTTCTGTCTCTGTGTGTGGGTTTATGTGTGTGTGGGTTATGAAAAATGAGCAAGTCTTTTGTCAAACATGAAGTGTGCGTTTCCTTCTCTACGGTGCATTTATTAGGCAGGAGTGTGATGTGTAATCTAGTCTCTGGTTGAATTTATCGGACATCTGTGCATGTATGTGGCCATGCAAGAGGGTGTTTAATTAAATAAATGAATCAATTGTCCATGCATCTTCAAAATCTATACGGTTGGTCTTTGTATTTGCCAGAGGTGGGACCAAGTCATTGTTTTGCAAGTCACAAGTAAGTCTCAAGTCTTTGCCCTCAAGTCTCGAGTCAAGACAGGCAAGTCCCGAGTCAAGTCCAAAGTCAAGACTGGAAAGTCTCAAGTCAAGTCCCAAGTCCTGCATTTTGAGTTTCGAGTCATTTCAAGTCCTTTTAACCCCAGACTAATATATTTACACAGATTGTGTATGCTTTTAAAACGCAGTATGCATTTATTAAAACAAGTGCATTTGAAACAGCAGGAAAAAAATAGTGCTGGCATTGCACTTCATAATAGCACTATTAACCAGTCATTTTAAACATTTAATTAATTCCTTTACAGAATAAACACATTTTAAAAAAACAAGTACAACTGTACTTATTTGCACAAACGTGTTAACATTGTATTTCCATGGCATTTTGCATTGTAACTAGTTCCACAGCAGTTTATATCCTGTTCTTACCTTATCTCATTGATGTCATCTCATATTCTATGTGTGTTCATGTGTGCGTACACATGAAAAACATAAATACATGAACATAACAATGAACAGAGTCGTACTTTTTAGATGTCAGGGCCTTATGCAATATGTACACATATTCTTAATATAGTATACATTTTAACCGACCTTTATTTGACTATGTCTGTCTTTTTGTAGGTGGCTAAAATACGCGGTGCTGCTGACCGCCGTCTAAGGTTGCATTACAGTGTGTGATGCATTCACCAATGTAACGTTATGTGTAGGTACCTCATGCAACCCTGCTTAAAAAAAATAATTTGACAAAAAGTATGAATAAAGTAGTGAACTGCAGTGGACGCAACAGATTGTCGTGTTTGCAATGACGTTATAAAAAGACATCTTCTAAGTAGACACAGCATTGGCTGCTATTACACGAGCAATTTGGCCGCCATCTTGAAGAGGTGACAAGGTGCTGGCGAGCAGCCTAAACTGACAGGTAGAAAACAAAGATATCGGGCTGATGTTCAGCGTTTTCCTGCTCAAATGAGCGGACTGTTGAAAATAGGAATTAGGGGATTACTTTTCATAAATAAGATTTAACATTAACGTACTATTGGTTGTATTTTGTGAAAAGAATGTCACCACAGAGTTGAGAAGGAGCAAAGATTTTCAACATTTGTATGTGAAAATCACAAAGAAATCTTCTGGGGGAGGATGACCCCGCCCCTACAGGTATTTGGTTAACAAACTTTCAGCCCCACCTAAAACAAAATTCACCAGCCACCACTGATTAAGATGCATTCTCATTTTAGGCAAAATATAAGACAATACTCTCTTAACAGTATAATTGTAACCAGGAATAAGTCTTCAAGTAACAATATTCAAATACTAACATTGTTGGGTAAGACAGACTTTGGTTTTATTCTGAATCCAGTGAAACAGATTGGTGGTTTTAGTTCATATAAAGACTTTCAGGTGTTTATATATGTTTAAGTATTTGGCAGACACTTTTGTCCATAGCAACATACATAAAAAATACATATAAAACAATCCCTGTAAAGATTATTATTTAAGGGAAGAATGTAATAGAAAATATCAATACAAAGTGTCAAGACAGAATAAACTCTCTGTTGCTGCAAAAACAGAGATACAGTCTATAGGTCCCTAAGATATACAGATATCTAATGTATTCATACATTTTTTATGTAGGATATACACATGTATATATCACCTAATCATATTGTTTCTTCAATTTAAAAATAGCTGACCGTTTTTTCACCCTTCTCTGGGATTATATTCCCAGTTTTGATTTTGGACGTTTGGTCACTTATAGCATATAAGAATATTATATTACTGTGAAGCAAACTATGAACACGCCAAAGCATGTGTCCTTTATCATAGCTACACGAATGACAAAAAAGCGGGTGAAAATGAGTGGTATTCAGTGAGGTAAGATGAATGAAATGTGCTGACAGTTCATTGCTCCTGCCAAATGAATTGCACTGAGTGGAGTGGATCACCACTCCAAGATGGCGGCCCCGCGTCTCGTCTGTGCGAGTAGGCTGTAGCGCTCCATGCTGCTACCCTTATAAGATGTCTATGGTTCTAACGTTAGCAGTGAGTTTACAGCCTCACTGATTTAACTACACAACTAATAAAAGTTACGTTACCCAGCCAATAAACGTTAGCTTTCATTCAAAACTCACCCTTCATTGTGCATCTTGAAATGTCAAACGAAGTAGGAAGTTGTTGCGTCTCCGTCTGTAATCTTCGAACCACATGCTTTGCATACTGGAATTCGTTTTTTGTTGACCAACTTGTAGTTTTAATCCCCGAGCGAAAATATTTTTGGCATAATTTTTCCTCACTGGCGGGTTGTTTGAGAGATCTTCTTCGTTGGTTGTCCTGCAATTTGATTGGCTGAATGCTGTGTGACGAAAATAACGTGGATGTAATTTGATTGGCTGTTGTACTGACAGGTAGCGCACACGCTGTCATCGCACACACGCTGACAGACACGCGTACACGATGGAAGATACGGAGCGCTCCTGAATAACTTTTTAATCTTTGGGTTTTGGGGAAATTAGCAAGTCATATCAAGACAAAAGGCTCAAGTCCAAGTCAAGTCACAAGTCATTGATGTTAAAGTCTAGGACGAGTTGCAAGTCTTTTTACATTTTGTCAAGTCGAGTCTAAAGTCATCAAATTCATGACTCGAGTCTGACTGGAGTCCAAGTCATGTGACTCGAGTCCACACCCCTGGTATTTGCATCACTTAAAGTACCAACGTACAGTCGGGGTCAAAAGTTTACATACACTTGTAAAGAACATAATTAAGTTAAAGTGCCAATTATTTTCACACACACACACACACACACTAGGTGTGGTGAGATTAATCCTCTGCATGTCATGGCTGTCTTGAGTTTCCAATAATTTCTACAACTCTTATTTTTTTGTGATCGTAATTAGAGCACATCTTGTTTGTCACCAAAAAACATTCATGAAGTTTGGTTCTTATATGAATTTATTATTGGTCTACTGAAAATGTGACCAAATCTGCTGGGTCAAAAGTATATACATACAGCAATGTTAATATTTAGTTACATGTCCCTTGGCAAGTTTCACTGCAATAAGGCGCTTCTTGTAGCCATCCACAAGCTTCTGGTTGAATTTTTGACCACTCCTCTTGACAAAATTGGTACAGTTCAGCTAATTTTTTTGGTTTTCTAACATAGACTTGTTTCTTCCACATTGTCCACACGTTTAAGTCAGGACTCTTGGAAGACCATTCTAAAACCCAAATTCTAGCCTGATTTAGCCATTCTTTTACCACTTTTGACGGGTTTTTGGGGTCATTGTCCTGTTGGAACACCCAACTGCGCCCAAGACCAGACCTCCAGGCTGATGATTTTAGGTTGTCCTGAAGAATTTGGAGGTAATACTCCTTTTTCATTGTCCCATTTACTGTCTGTAAAGCACCAGTTCCATTGGCAGCAAAACAGGCCCAGAGCATAATACTACCACCACCATGCTTGATGGTACGGTTGGTGTTCCTGTGATTAAATGCCTCACCTTTTTTCCTCCAAACATATTGTAAACATATACATATTGTGGCCAAACAGTTCAGTGTTTGTTTCATCTGACATCATATGGACAAACATAAGACCTTCTGGAGGAAAGTTCTGTGGTCAGATGAAACCAAAATTGAGCTGTTTGACCCAACAGATTTGGTCACATTTTCAGTAGACCCATTATAAATACATAAAAGAACCAAAATTCATGGATGTTTTTTGTGACCAACAAGTATGTGCTCCAATCACACTATCACAAAAAAATAAGAGTTGTAGAAATTATTGGAAACTCAAGACAGCCATGACATTATGTTCTTTACAAGTGTATGTAAACTTTTGACCACGACTGTACGTACAAACTTAATACCAAGGTACAGATCAAACAGTTGCAGCCCCATTACTTACCAGAATTGGAAATCCCATGTAAAAAATATACACTATACTTGTATAGTCAAATGTTTTCTGGAACATAGCAAATACATAAAAACATTTATTAAATTATTAATTAATTGGATCAAGGTGTATTTTCCGGGTGCTGTAAAAAAAACTCTGCTCAACCAGGCGGTTCAAGTCCTGTGTGGTCCCGCTGCTTTCCAAGCCTCTACAACAGCACAGAGATTGTGTTAGTGCACTGGAGTCATGTAATCAGCATGCAAATTTGAATTAAGCCTAAAAGCGTTGAAGTTCAGAACGAATGAAAGAGAAGTAGAGAGGAGTCCGACAAGGGGGGTGAATGGGGCTGGAGCATAAGCGAGTCCAATTAGCAGAGTTGGGCCCATTAATTAGTGCTATTAGCGAGCGCACACTGGGATGTTGCTCGCCGTGTTTGCTGTTGTGTGTGTCCTTTTTTTGTCCAGCGTACATGAAAGTCTAAATTCAACACCAACAAGGCGTTCACATAGCAGATACACAATGTGGTGCACATGTGGAGGACATTAGCATTTTTCTGAGGAGCATTCCTGCTGCTGCTTGCAAAACAACACGCACCCAAAAACACTCAGTGTGTGTGCGTGTCAAGTCGTCACAATTAAACATGCGTTTGTGCGTTACATTTATACACCATGGTATCCAGATCGACCAGCCTGTGAGTTTAAAACTTGGACATTTTTTGCATCACATTTCTAATTTCATTATCAAATATAGGATTTCTAAGTTGAAAATTCTGCAAAATAGCAGAGCACACAAAACATCTTCAAAAACAGTATCTTGCTTTTATTTTATAGAGCAGGGGTTCTTAACCTCTTTGATCCCCGGGCCCCATTATTTCCAGTACAGAGGGGCCTGGGCTCCAATCAAATATTAAAACTAAATTGATCATCTTATTCTTGATTTTAATCATATTCAGTAATTATATCTCACCCTCCTACAGAATACAACTTGTCAAATGATATGAAACCATGGGTTACTCACAAATAGTATTATTTATTTAACACATAAACCTTAGGCTTAGGTCAGGCTGATTGGAAAAATATATATTAACCAAATAAAGGGTTTGCCCTACATGTAAATGATCAAAATAAATGCCACAACTTCAATATATATATATATATATATATATATATATATATATATATATATATATATATATATATATATATATATATATATATATATATATATATATATATATATATATATATATATTAGGGGTGTGGGAAAAAATCGATTCAAATTTGAATCGCGATTCTCACGTTGTGCGATTCAGAATCGATTCTCATTTTTTTAAATCAATTTTTTTTTTTTTATCATCCAACAAAACAATACACAGCAATACCATAACAATGCAATCCAATTCCAAAAGCAAACCTGACCCAGCAACACTCAGAATTGCAATAAACAGAACAATTGAGAGGAGACACAAACAAGACACAGTACAAACCAAAAGTAGTGAAACAAAAAATAATATTATCACCAACAGTATCAATATTAGTTATAATTTCAGCATAACAGTGATTAAAAATCCCTCATTGACATTATCATTAGACATTTATAAAAAAAAAAAAGAAGAACAATAGTGTCACAGTGGCTTACACTTGCATCGCATCTCATAAGCTTGACAACACACTGTGTCCAATGTTTTCACAAAGATAATATAAGTCATATTTTTGGTTCGTTTAATAGTTAAAACAAATTTACATTATAGTAATCAGTTGATAAAACATTGTCCTTTACAATTATAAAAGCTTTTTACAAAAATGTACTACTTTGCTTGCATGTCAGCAGACTGGAGTAGATCCTGCTGAAATCCTATGTATTGAATGGATAGAAAATTCTTTTAAATTGGGAAAAAATTGTTTTTGAATCGAGAATTGTGTTGAATTGAAAAAAAAATCAATTTTGAATCAAATCTCAACCCCAAGAATCGATATTTAATCAAATTGAGGGACACCCAAAGATTTGCAGCCCCTAATATATGTCTTAATTGGATTATCCAGAGAATAGTGCTTGATACTGTGGTAGAGCGCAATATGTATGTGTGGGAAAAATCACAAGACTACCTTATCTCTACAGAACTGTTTCATGAGGGGTTCCCTACCCTCATGAAACAGTTCTGTAGAGATGAAGTAGACTTGTGATTTTCCCCACACACACACACACACACACACACACACACACACACACACACACACATATATATATATATATATATATATATATATATATATATATATATATATATATACTGTATATATATATATACATTTACATTTACATACGGGTGTGTATTTTCTTTTCTTTTTTTACATGAAAACATTTTTTATGTGAAAACAAATTTAAGTAATACATTGTATGTGTATATACTGTTTCTAGTATGTTAGACTGTAGGTCATAATAAGTTTAAAAAACATCTCACATATCATAAAAATGTTCCTCATGCTTTATTTAAATCAAAATAAAAAAACGAGCATTTAAATGGCCTTTTAAAGTGACACAGCTGCTCACGGAACTAAACAGAGTTGACACCCGGCAAATGTAAGGAGAGAAAGTTGAAGGGAAAAGTATTTTAAGTTAATTTATGCATTTCGTGTCCAAGCAAGTGTAAACTACCTCATTTTTTTTTTTCATTCTGATTTTGATAATATAAGAAAAATATGTTAATATTAATAACTAATAACATATATTTCTTTTAGACATACATAAAACATTTGTTTCGCCTTTTTAATGAAAATACATGCATCATTGCCAAGCCAAATTATAGTGACGTCATGTCATATTATGATGTCATATTGTCCACACCCCTAACCATGCCCCCACCACCGCCACATAAATAATGGCAATTAAGGGCAAACCCTGAAATATACTGTAAGAAGGGACTCATAACTAACTGATAAAATGTACATTTACATACAATTGTGTTACACTATAATAAACTAAATGATTCGTAACTAAGCTGTCAATAAAATTAAGTGCAAATAAAATTACTGTTTCATCACTTAAGTCATAATTTTTGTGCTTAAAAAACTTTTCCACGACTTTTAGCTCCAGACTTCTTCTGTTTAATATTGATATTGTCATTACTGCCATAAGTCACGGAAAATATTACAAACACAATTGAATTCAGTTGTGGCCCATACAGACCATGATGCCATCTAAATAACAGACAATATCATTGCACAGGTTGAGTTTTTTTTAAGTAAGTAAATGAAAAGTAGGAATTAATGAAACTATATGATGTGAGAAATAAAGTGGACCAATTGGGCTTCACGGTGGAAGAGGGGTTAGTGCATCTGCCTCACAATACAAAGGTCCTGAGTAGTCCCGGGTTCAATCCCGGGCTCGGAATCTTTCTGTGTGGAGTTTGCATGTTCTCCCCGTGAATGCGTGGGTTCCTTCCGGGTACTCCGGCTTCCTCCCACCTCCAAAGACATGCACCTTGGGATAGGTTGATTGGCAACACTAAATTGGCCCTAGTGTGTGAATGGGAGCGTTCCTAAAATGTATTTCTCGAACACAGCACCACTATTTACAGAATGCTAGACAACTTGTTCATTGTTTATTTCTTGTGTATTTCTGTTAGAACAAACTTGACAAGGGAGAGAAAGATGAACAAAAGGAATTTTTGACTTGCATGACGTTTTTTTGGGGCATCTTTGTGCTGAAGAACGCTGATCAGTAAAACTATATTGTAGTGTTTTTACTCAGCTGTAGTGTTTAAACTACATGCAGATTATTGTTTTTATTTTTTTGCAAACCTTTTCTGTTTCGATACAGTGAGTGTGAATGTTGTCTGTCTATCTGTGTTGGCCCTGCGATGAGGTGGCGACTTGTCCAGAGTGTACACCACCTTCCGCCCGATTGTAGCTGAGATAGGCGCCAGCGGCCCCCGCGACCCCAAAGGGAATAAGCGGTAGAAAATGGATGGATGGATACAGTGGAGTATGAAGCCGGATTTGAAACAACAAACTAAGCTGTTTACTACTCTGACTTCAATGAATAAATGAGGGGAAAAGGTGGCAGCACACTAGTGGAAGGAAGGAAAAAAACATTAAATATTAACTGTTTACATTACTACATGTTTTAAAAGTAGTCAATGACTCTCTATTTGTATAGTTATTAGCTGAGGTATCCACTCACCTGTTATCCGCTTCTTAGCCGGCTCCCGCACTTGCCCCACCCGCAGGGAACGCGTGGACCACGCCCCTCCACATGCCTTCCCTGTCAGACTCGGGCCTAGCAGCCGTCCGGCCGCGCCTACTCCCCCCCATGGCAGGGAGAGAGAGGAAGTCGGCGACGGCCATCTGCGTCCCCGGCCGGTGGACCATCCGGAAGTTGTAGGGCTGTAGTGCAAGGTACCACCGGGTGATCCTCGTGTTGGAATCCTTCATTCGGTGGAGCCATTGTAGAGGTTTGTGGTCCGAGTAGAGACTGAAGGCGCGCCCCAACAGGTAATAAAGGAGGGTCCCGGCCGCCCACCGGATGGCAAGGCACTCCCTCTCCACCGTGCTGTACCTTGCCTCCCGGTCTAAAAGTTTCCGGCTGATGTACAGTACGGGACGGTCGACGCCCTCCACCCGCTGGGACAGCATCACCCCCAATCCCCGACCCGACGCATCAGCCTGCAGACAGAAAGCGATTTTAAACCGACGATAATAACCTGCCAAGCCCAAGAACTGCCTCACATCTTTTTTTCTCTTGGGAGATGGACAGGCTGCTATCGCCCCCCCCCCCCCCCAAGTGGTACCACAGATACCGAACCTCTCTCTGGAGACAGGCTCGGCCTCCCGCCATCCCCTCAGCAGGTTTAGGTGATGGATCTGGGTGTCTCCGCGTCGGATCTCATACTCCACATCACTAACTTGCCGTGTGACGTCAAACGGCCCCTGCCACTTTGCAAGTAATTTAGAACTTGATGATAGAAGTAATACAATCACTTTTTTTCCGGCAGCAAATTTTCGTAGCTGGGTCCCCTTGTTATACAGTGCTGTTGACGCTCTTGGGCGTGGAGCAAATTCTCGCGTGACAAGTGCCCCACCTT